>NC_041048.1:12457699-12761747 GCF_900634775.1 Gouania willdenowi | reverse complement strand
CCCTGCCACCGAGGAGCTTTTTAACCACCTCGGTGATCATAAACCAATACTGATGAAACATTAAAATATAAAATAAGATAAAGCCGGCCTTAAGTCATTCGTATACTTTCTACCGCTGTAAAGCTCATATCCAGAATAGGGGTCATTCCATGTTATTTCAAGAAATTTTCAGGACCCCACGCACTTCGGCCTCAAAAAATTCCAAAAATTATACAAGTTTTTCCTTAATAATTCCATCGGCACACTGTAAATTTTTAGTTTAAATGGATGAATACTTTTTGAGATATTGACAATTTAGTGAGAGGGGTTTATGTATGGATTTTAGTGCGTCCTCATTTTTCTTCCATTTTCAGCTTCCAATATCTAAAAAGTTAAACCATATAGGGAATTGAAATATACTAATACAGCTCTACCTACTTTCTCAAAATATACAAAATTCCTATACATCCTATCTGGTGGACATGCCAGCCCCTAAAATTTGGAAAAAAGTTAAGAGGGCTGGAACATGTTTGGGCCTTCAGTAAACAACTTTGCATATGCCTCAGCTCCCTGTAATTTGAACAACTGTGAGCTATGTACATAGACTGTTCAAATCACCAATAATTAGTCAGATACAGTATGCATTGGTTCTTCAGTGACAATCTCTTGAAATCCAAAACAATATTTTTTTTTTTTACTGTTTTCATTGGCCCATAACTGCATGTGGGAATGTAAAAAAAAATATGATCTCTGTTTTCATTTATAGCATAAGGATGACTCTTTCTTGGGATATAAATAATTTTTTCTTTATCTGGCTTCTTTGTTTTTATTTTGGACTCCAACTTTGGGATTATTTCACCACTCACGGATATTGAAAATCCTTTACATGAGGCCATTGTAGCTTGCCTCTGTGTCTTATAATAATGTATTGTTTTTTTTAGTTTTGCACTCAGAATTTTTTGAGACCGAAGTGCGTGGGACATTTGTGAAATGACATGGGATGACCCATAGGGCAAAGAAATAGGTTCAAATTCCTACAGACAATTAGAAGACAAACATCACACAAAAAGTCCATCACTGGAGTAGAACATCTTTGTGTTGAGGCTGTAGTGCTAACCACTGCCCTGGCCTCCACGTTTCATCATGAATTTACAATTAAAGAACAGAGTCTAAGAGAAAAGTCCACATCACCTATCTGTGCCGCGATGGGACGGCGGAAGGGGCTGCGCGTCCTCATCATTAACTCTTTGATTCTCTCCACCTCCTGCTGGTAGCGCCAGCGGTCGTTCATGGCTCCTTCCTTGGCCTCCTTCAGCGCACCTTCCAGCGCCTTAACTCGCTCAGCTGTAGATCGAAGGTGTTTCTCCAGTTTTGGAAGCTCACAGCGAAGATCTGCATTGTCGCGTACCAGCTGCAGAAACACACAACCATGCATTAAGGGTTAAAGGGACCTAATGGTAGAATCTGTCTGTCGAAAACCCTGATTTGAACTTGTTTGTGTTTTTTTCAAATTACAGTTTGAAGGGTAAGCCATCATTGCTGTGACCAACCATGCAAGTCCCGGTGTTGGAATTGAAACAATTATGCAATAAAGAAGAAAGAAAGTAATGAGTATTCTATTGAAATACAGTGCTAGTGCTTTATGTGTTGTGTAAAAATTAAGAAATCATTCACTCTTTAGGATTTAGCATTAATAACAGAATTATTCCAAAGTGTATTTACTATTGTTCTGAAGTATACCTGAGCAGCTTTTAATCCCCCATGTTTGCCCTAAGAAATGTACACTTTAAAAAAAATCCTTTTAACATTTCTTTGTTTCGTTTTCTGCTGCAACCCCTTTTGAAGAATGAAAAACTCTCAGCCCCCCCCCCCGATCGCGACAATATTTTTTAAAAAAAGGGTGAAAAAATAATCTGACAATGTAAAAAAAAATATCTTCTTTAAATCTCATAATTAACAACATAAAATTAGTAATCATATATTTTAGAACAGTAACAATAAACACTTTCTATTTTTCATGCTAATGCCCCCCATCAGCCCCTCGTCCCCCTGTCATGACGTCACGGCCCCCCAGGGGGCGCGCTCCACAGTTTGTAAACATATAAACCTTATTAAATAATGCAGGGGGAAAACGCTGATTTTGAAATACAAAATAGAAAACATGCTTTCTAAAACATAGTGAAGGCCAGCACAGAGAGTCCACATCTTGTACTTCTTATACTTATTTTATTTTACACTTTTTGTCTTTTCTTTTTATTACTATTTTTGTGACTGCTTCACTGAAAGGCAGAAACTCGATGACAATAAAGGGCATTCTATTTTATGTGCAAACTAATCTATACGCTTTGATGTGATCAGTAGATGTGAGGGCGTTACACTGTTATCCTACAGGCAAAGCATTCATCAATTCAGTCTATTCAACCTGAGGCTTGGCAGGGACTCCTTTAAAAAGACAAATAAAGACATGATTCATATAGAAGCTCAATGCAGTTATAAAGAATTCATCATCAGGGTGTGTGTGTGTGTGTGTGTGTGTATGTGTAGATTTATGGGCAGCGTGTCTTATTGTATCAGTGCAGCGACGGCGATGCTCATGGCCCCAGTGCATTGTCTTTGGGAGCCTTTCCACTGTTGATTTATGATCATGGCTTCAGTCTTCCGTTTCCAAAGCCTCAGTGGAGGCAAATGGCATGAAGTCTCGAAGCTTTTCTGCTGCCAAATTGCTGAGACTGACTGGATTACAGATCCATGTGGATGCACTCAGGTTGCTTGAAGTAGATCAGTACAAACTGGAAAGATTAGTGCCTCTTTAGCACAGAGGAAATCAGCATTTCAATGTTCCTCCAGTTGTTCCTGAGCTCTCTGAAGTTCATCAGGACAACAATAATTCAGGTGGAGGAAAATGTTTTTTCTGTCCCTATCATGATAATCATTTGTTTTTATGACTATTGCTGTTTATTACCTGTTTGTGAACTTTAGTAAGCTGCTCCAAGTTGTTTTCAAGAAAGGAAATCTTTTGTTTCTGCGTGATGTATCCTCCAGAACCACCATGCTCCATCTGTGCACTCTGTCAACAAAAACATATTCAGGATTCAGCAATATATTGCAATATTTCACCACGCGATTATCATATCGATCTAAAAAATGTGTTTTTTTTTTAAAAAAAAACACATTAATTGCGCTAACATATGTATAGCACATAAACACCCAGTCACTAGTTGTCAGGGAACCACATAAGATCTTGTTAAACTCCCTCACTCCTCAATGCATTTTAGCTTGGAAGTTGATACTGGGCACTTTTATAGATGTATGTGGTTACTTTAAAAATTAATAATAATTTAAGAACTTAACAGGCTGGGAAGTGTCAGGTGAATGCATTTACAGAACGAACACAAATGCAAACAGGTCACAACACGAATGCAAACCGACCACAACGGAAGTGTTTCCGACGGACCGGTATTACAGTCGGACAGTAGGACGGGTATTATGATATGATAGCCTGATATGAAAAATATAAGAGTATCCTAATCAACTTTCACTTACTTTCATACGCGTTTCGATGTCTTCTTCTCTGTTCTGGTGGGTTAAAAACATCCGCCGTGTCCGTCTGTAATACCGGTCCGTCGGAAACACTTCCGTTGTAGCCATTTTGCATTCGTGTTGTGACCTTTTTGCATTTGTGTTCATTTCTTTAAATGCATTCACCTGACACTTCCCGGCCACCGGGTTTCCGCAACGGAAGTGTTTCCGACGGACCGGTATTACAGACGGACACGTTTCTGGCGGATGTTTTTAACCCACCAGAACAGTTAAGAACAAGAAAAAAGACGTCGAAACGCGTATGAAAGTAAGTGAAAGTTGATTAGGATACTCTTATATTTTTCATATCAGGCTATCATATCATAATACCCGTCCGACTGTCCGACTGTAATACCGTCCGTCGGAAACACTTCCGTTGTGGCCGGTTTGCATTCGTGTTGTGACCTGTTTGCATTTGTGTTCGTTTCAGTAAATGCATTCACCTGACACTTCCCAGCCACCGTAAATATGTAATTATTGATATATAGGGATATCTCGTCGTATCATGACATGTAAATCACATTTTTTTAATTATTGTTATTTTATCCAGTATGGACAGCAAAAGTAAGAAATTAATTGTACGGGGAAACATGTTTCCTTACTGTGCACATGATAATAATACGTTGAATCTTAAATCTTTGAATCTTACTTTTCCTAGTTTGTTTGTTTTCTTTTTTTTACGAGCAGGAATGGGCTTCCATACGATGCACCCTCTTATAGAATAGGGAGATTTATTCTTCACAACACCCCTTTGAAAAAAACAAGTAAATAAGGATGGTTGTGTATGTTGTGTTGCCTTTAATTAAAATATCCGTCTCAAACGCAGGGAGATACCATCAATGTAAGAACAAAAGTGGAGCGTTTGGTAGAAAAAAAAAAAAAAAAAATCAAAGTTACCTTTCTGACTCGAGTGGTGAGGTCTTGAACAAAGAGCTTTCGCAGGTTATGCAGAGAGTAGAGTTCACGTGCCTGCAGCATGTCAGCAGAAAACAAGAGAAGCAGTGACTCAGTGAACTCATTCACAGAGCATCCAACACATTTGTGACTTTCTGAAGCGACGAATAAATTCTGACAGAAATTCATAACTTACAACTGTCTCTTCCAGTCCCTTGAGGTCCTGCTTTGACTGCTCGTGTCGTTCATGGAGAAATCTATGGATGGTAAATGAACTGTCAGGGGGATTGGTAGGAAATCCAAGCTGAGTTTCCCCTTCACACAAATGACTACAACACACTTGTCACAATAATTAATGGAAAAAGAACAAAGGCAGCATAGACCAACTGCCCCATTCGTTCTGCTACCCATCTGGTGTCTGATGCAATAATGCTGCAAAGGTCAATGCCAAAGTGGGCTAATTATCACGCAGCTGGGTCAGTGCATCAATACTCCACAAAAAAAAGGAAATATATGTTAAAAGAAGAAAGATAAAAATCCGGAATGGTTAAAACTCCTTACACTCTCTAAGAAGTGACTGCATTCTTTCCCATATATTAGCCTACTTTAAACAGGGAAATAGAAGTAGTTTCAGATGAGGGAAATTGATAGATAAAGGAAACACAAATGACGGGGAGAAACAAAAGATGTGAATCAAAACAGACACTTTGTCCCCCAGGCCTCCATATGGTGGAGTGATTGAGCATCGGCCAGGATTGTAAAGTAGGGACTCACGTCAGCTTCTCCAGCTGTCGACTCTTGTGATGCTCTCGGCTCCGGAGATGTTCGAAATCAGCGTGCAGGTGCTCCAGCTCCAACCGCTGCTTTTGGTTACAGCTGAACAGGTCAAAACAAGCATATTTTTGGTACATGACCGTGTTGTAAAAAAATGAATTTCATGGTTTTAAATTCTCCAACAGAGGTTCTAATAGATTTTAAACATCTGTATTACAACCAACAAATCTTAGCGAGGTATAAAAGAGACTATTTACCCTTTGAGAGACGATGTTCGAAAAACTTCCTGTCTTAAAACTGAGTCACCATTAATCAGCTTCACGATCAGCACAGTAGCATCTACTTTGTACACAGGTTATAATATATCTGGTCTCTAAAATTAAAATTAAGCAGTAGATTATAGTAAATCATAGTATAAGCCTCGTTGAAGATATTTTGCTTGAAAAGGAGATGTAAAAGGTTGAAACGGAGTGGAGACGAGTGCATTGATTCTGATACCACAGTGGATACAAGAAATCATGGTAAGAATGAAGTAAAAATACTTCTATGCATTTATTTATGGTACTCCACATCCCACAATGCAATGCGCAAAACCTTTATGAAAAAGCCAATTAGAGAGTGTATATTTTTAGAGTAAAAGATGTTGGATTCATTGATCTATGAGGCACACACTGTGATTTGATCTAATAAAAAATATCAGGGGAATAGCAGATTTAAGAGAACAAAAACTCACAAAATCTTTTTGTAGTAAAGATACACTGTTATCTATCGATCTGTTTTCAAACTGCTCATTAAGAAGCAGACCGAGCCTCGCATCTCATTGCTATGCAGCTGCCACATGGGTGGTAACAGACCAACTGAGAAATACAATTTCATCCCTCGAGAACCTCTGCCCACACCTCTCTCCTCGCCTGATGGTCACAGTTTGTAAAGTCCTTCATCAAAACTGAGAGTCTGATGGTAAATCATAAAGAGAGCCTCATTTCACTGAGGTGCAGCTGGGCTGCTAATGTCATCCCAACCTGCACTATTCTCACCTCACCGTGTCATTCACCCGCAGATGAGTTCCTCTAGAATGTACAGCAGGGTTAAAAAAAAAAAGCTCTGCTGTGAACACTAAATTCCCATTTATACCTCAGCCATAACACTGAGGAGGCTAAAATATACTTAGTTTTATTGATAGGCTCCACTAAAACATGTAGCATCTGCAGCTTTTATAGTTTTGTTGGACTTTTACTAAATCTGAATTTCTAATAAAAAGTATTGATTGAAAAAAAAAAGGCTGTTACAGTGTCAGATGAAGGGAACATTTCTTTCAATAAAACACTGACTCTGTTAAGTCATCAATGATCGTCTGCTTCTCATTGATCTCATCACGAAGACGTCCGAGCTGTTTGCTGTGCGCCTCACGATGCGACTCCATCTGCTGCTCCACGGCCCTCTGTGATCCCAGCGACGCAGGAGAGAGGAAGAAGGGGGGGCGGTGAGGCACATATTTAAATATTTAAATGTACATGTTAAATAGGAGACAGATTTGCGAGAGGGAATAGAATGGAAAACCTAATTACTAAATGCAAAGGAGGAAGTGATTTTAGAATAAATTATGGCACACGAGGACATTCATGGCCACAAGGGAACTGAAACTGCAATTAGACTCAGCCAATGAAGCACACAGTATTCATACTACCATTAAAATCTGTGTACCCTTCGTTCTTTAGTTATTCTGTTTAAAAACCAAATCAAAATAACTAATAAACAGTGTGGTTATTTTGTTTTACTGACCAAAACATAAATACAGAAACCAGAAAAGCAGCGTTTTTCTGTTTAACAATTAAAATAATGGAAAAGTCTTGTTCTGTTTGTAAGATATTTGGCTATTTATGGAAAAATTAGAGCGAGAGCTTAGGCACGTCACATTCTGTCACAGCGTGTAACGGTCCAAATAGTATCCAAATAAACTGGTGACTGACTATCGACTGTGAGGCTGGTGTGAGGAACAACAAATGTTAGAACTTCTACCATTTGGCACTTTTGCAAGAACAATTACAGCTTTTTTGAGGACTCTAAAAATATTCATTTTGCAAGTTATAATACAGCTAGTCTGCCCCCATCTGTGGGTCCCCTCTGTGTGGTAAGCTTAAAACATGAAGCTCTTGTCCACAGTTTCCCTTGAATATCCAAATATCACACAAACAGAGCAAGATTTCATTTTAAAAAAGAAAAATGCTGCTTGTCTGGTTTTTGATTTTTCCGTAATTCAAAATAACCACAATGTTTCTTTGTTATTTTGATTTGGTTTTAAAATGGAATAACCAAAGAACGAACAGTACACGGATTCAGTAAACATCAGGCCTAAACAAAGTGAAGTGCTTTTTTATCTGATCAGTATTCCATCCATCCATTATCTGACCCACTTGCTCCTTTTTCCTTGGTCGTGGGGGTCTGCTGGTGCCTTCTTCAAGCTCTCATTGGGCGTTAGGCGGGGGTACACCCTGGACATGGTGCCAGTTGATTGCAGGGCAACACACATACAGTCCCCTCACACACATTCACTGCTATAGCCACTTCAGAGACCAGAAGAAACCCACGCAGCCACTGTACGCCCATAGTTTTCCATGTAAAACAATTTGTGCAATATTTAATTCGTATGAAATGACTAAATAAGAATATAGAACTTGTTCATTTTTTAGATCTCATGGATTTCATTTCATATTATCTATTTTTGATGATAATGAATGAAACATAAAGGATCATAGCCTTGGAGGCAATCACTGCAGAGCAGCTAGAGGTATGGCCGAGTACTGCGGATGCAGGTGATTAAAGGTCAAACCACTAAACTTAACTCCACGTAGTCGTCATGGTTACCTTCACATCGCAGATGTCCTGCTCGACTGTGTTTTCCTCTCCTCTGAGTGCTTGTGACACGCTCTCTGAAAGATAAAAAACACACCCACTGTGACTGTGAGCACCCAGTGTGTCTGACTGCTGCTTTGTTATCATATCTGATATTGACTCCCTGCAGGGGTTTGATGATGAAATGATCAAGATAATTGTCAGAAATACCTGCAGCACTTTAGATTCATCTACTGTTGAGGATTTCATAACACACTGTCTCTAGTGCTGCATGAGACCAAAGTACTTACCCTTACTCTTTGCTAAACCCACAACTATTTTATGTGACTCTTTGGGCTGAATGGTAACATAACTCACATTGCCTTTGGCTTGATTTGGAAATTGTGTTCTGAGACTACATGCCTACAGTAGAACCTTGCACAGTTCTGCGTCATTACTCTATTGGCAGCTGGGTGTAATATATTTTAAAACAAAACAAAATGTTTTATGGATTAAAATGGGTAACCAATAAAACTCTATTTATATGCAAAGACAGCGTTTCTAGGAAGAGATGCTGCTCACCCTGGGGTTTGTAAGATCCAAGAGTGCATTGGTTTGCAACTTCTGCAACTCTAGCACGTCGTTCTCATTAGATCAAGTATAGAAGATAAATGGATGCCTCTAAATGTACTTTCTTCAACAATGTGCCACAGATTCTGATCCTGAGTAAGGAATCATAGTTTCAAAAAAAGTATGTTGTGAACCCTTGGGAATTATCTATATTTCTGGGTGGTTTGGTCGTTAACTGAGATCTGATTTTCATCTAAGTCACAGCTATAGACATAGAGAGTCTTGTTAAACTAAAATCCTTAAACAATTAAATGTTTTTATCGACAATTCTCAGGAGGAGTTTTGCACCATTAACTCTAGCGTGGTGGACATATTCTGTATACAGCCCTGGTCATCCCACTCAAAATGACTCAACTTTTAAAATAAAACAGCTTACAGTAATTTAATTTTCAACAACAAATCTATTTTTTCTCTGCAGAAACATGTAATTCACCACAAATTGTGAGTGAATGCGTGAGTTTTTCATCTTTACATTGCAGAAAGACTGCGTTTACTCAGGGGATACTACCTTTTGAAATGTAATGCTGGTAAGCAATTTCTCTATAGTATTTATAGCTTAAGAAATGAGCAGATTTTTCCAGTAAACAGTAAAAGAAAATGTACTTAACAAAAATATAAATATATGAACCAAATATACTGTAGGAACAAAATTTTTATAGAAGAAAACAATTATTCATTCAATTGATCTTAGACAGAAATTAAACATTCTCAAATTTCTAAGCTGTAATCTTGATTCTGACAGCGATTTCAATTAAATTTGACTTTTGGGTCATTTTTGACCCAAGAACCATTAAAGCAACTTTCTTAAAAATCTTGTATTAAAAAGTAAAAACAGGAAATGTTTCACTTTTTCAAATTGTGTGGTCAAACTAGGAGAAGTCATTGAATTACAAGCAGAAAACAATATCATTCAAGGGATTTTACGAGGCGGTTAAACACAGAACTGAGTCATTTTGACCCAAGGATCACACAAGGGATGATTTTTGCTAAATTGTTTCCACCATTTCTGGTTGGAATCACTCTCTTTAAGGTCCTGCCACAGCATCTCATTCGGTTTGAGTTATTGACTCAGACTGGGGCACTCCTGAAGGCATATAATATTCTGTTGTTGATTTATCTGTGCTTTGGGTCAAGTTTGGTTTGTCCACAGAATATTTTGCCAGCCGTGGAACGTCCCAATCCTCTTTTGCAAACCTCACAAATGCAGCAATGTGTTTTTTGGACAGCAGTTGCTTTCTCCTGGGTGTCCTCCAACTGAAATTATACTTATCATGGATTCGTCAACAGAGATATTGGCATGGGCCAGAATACTGCAAGTCTTCCACTGACACTCTCAGACTCTCCTTCACCTCATTTAGCATTCTGCACTGCGCTCTCACAGTCATCTTTATTCTTTGGGAAAAAGCAAATGTACTGAGCTGCTCATTCATTGGCAATCTGTCTTACCGTAAACTGATGGACATCAAGACCATTAGAGATACTTTAGTAACCCTTTGCAGATTCATGCCAGTCAATTATTCATATTTGTAGGATCTTCTGAGAGCTCTTTTGTGTGAGGCATAGTTCACATCAGGCAATGCTTTCTGAGAATAGCAAACTCAAACTGGTGTGTGTCCTTTTTTAAGGCAGTTCCACAACCATTTCACGCAGAACTGCAGGTAATTAGTAGGGCTTTGCAGACTTTTTCCAGCAAATGTATTCATCCTTGAAGCAGAAGTCCTGGCTGTTCTCAAAAGCTTAATGCAGATATATTTCCAGCCACTGAGGAGTGTTTTTAAAAACCGTGGTTTTCAGTGGAACATCGATCATTGGTTTGGTATTGTCCTTTGAGTCATGCGTGACTGTATTTAGGTCTGTTTTCCCATCTTAGTCAGGCCTGAATTAAGCAAACACTGAGTAGAAAATATTTGTTATATCTGTGGGTTAGTTTAAACCACTTCCTCCATGGTTTTAATTGTACTGTGAAAGAGCTTTCTTTCAAAATGTAACATAGTGTTTTCAGGAAATCTGGATAATTTGATGGATGATCTTTAACATTTCTGTTTTTTTTCATTTTAATTCAACACATTGTACTGAGCTGCCGGAATGGTGAAATGAAATCTCTTTTACCCGTAAATAAATAAATAAATAAATAAAGTTTCTTCTTTTTTTGTTTTTTTTCACTGCTCTTTGTGGCTGAAGATGCACATCTTGCCTGTTTCTTAGTTTCATGATAATTGTTATTTTTTTGAGGACTAAACAAAAATTTTATTAAATAGCTGTATAGGGAAATGTTGCATACTTATTAGCTTGGGATGCAATGAGATTTTGTTTATTAATATCCTTTTAAACTATCAAATAAAATTTACTGAACATTGTTAATCACTTAAACATTCCAAGCAAAATATCAACCATCCTTGTCCTTAACTTTTTATTTAGAGGTAATCTCAGTTTTTTGGAGTTCCACTTCCTGTGAGTTTGCAACGCTGCAAGTTTGTAGCATCACTGTAGAAATATGCTACTGTTAATTGTCCTTTGAAAGAGCCTTACTTTGAGCCTGGAGTTTCACCAACTCTTCAGTCAGAGAGTCATAACTGTCCTCCAGCAGTCTCTTCTTCCTCTCTATGTTCTGCATGTACTCTGTGAGCGAGCGGATCTTTGCCTCATGCTGAAGGGCAGAAGAAACACATGAAAACTGTTAGCAAAACATTAAATATTCATTTACACTTTTATTGTTACATGGACAAGATCCTCTGGAAGGTTTATTACCTCAAGGAAATGTAGTTTAAAATATGCAAATATATTTGGTGCATCGTTTCTGCTACAACAGATCTGTTTTTCCACAAATAGCAGATTGCAGTTCTGAGCACATCATTTTCATCAAGCAAATAACTACACTCACATCTCTTCTGTTCCTCGTGAAGGCGGTTGCATTTTTCTTCTCTCGCTCTCCTCCCTATCTGACCTTCCTGCCAGCTGCCTAATTGTTTTGTCTGCTGTCTGTGCTATTAGGAGACTCTCTCCGTATTCATCCAAAACTGAAACTATGGCATTGGTCAGCTGGTCATTAAGTGCTATTTATCAAAATTTTCAATGAAAAGACCAGGGCGAGGTGAGCCTGCGTGCCCTGATGGAACGTTTCCAGCCGGATACACGATGAATTCCTGGGACCGGTGGAAGGTCGTGTGCTTGGCTTTACCCTCCTTTGAGGACGTCAAGGATATCTACATGATTGGAATCAGGGTAGCAGGGATGCTGCTAATTAGAACTGGCGGCTATCTCATCTATCGTAAAGCCTGTATTACGTTAGCAGCTGTTTTGGGAAGGCTGCCACTCATCACTGAAGGTTTGGGCAGGGCACTGAACTCTCAGACTATCATGAATCGATCTTGAAAAAAATGGAGAGGATGTCACCGCCAATTGTTTGATCCCACAATATTGGTTTACTGTGACCAAGACTGCAAGGCTACTAGAAAGAATGCTAGCCTGTAACGAAAACAATTCATTATCACCAATTGGCCTCCCCCAACACGCCAGCTCAAGGATGTGTCTAATCTCACTAGATCTGACTCTCTGTCCTCACCCTGCCCCCTTCCTATCCCCAACTGCCAGCTGAACTCTCGGCTCTGAACCATAACATCTGACTATATCAGAGGAGAGCAACGCTTATTGAGTCAACGCCTTCTCAGCTTTGGTTTTCGCCGGCCCTCTACCCGCCCTCCCCATCCCTCCAGCTCATGGAAGTGTGAAGCAGCGCCCACACTGCGCCCCCCAGCGTCTGGATATCCTCTCATCAACGTCACCCATCCCCCATTCCCTTCCCCCCGCCCCCGGACCCATGACCAACCCCCACCTGCGCACGTGCTATGTTTCGTTTCGTGACTGTGTTATCTTTACTGTGATTTTTGTTGCTGAGAGGTTTTTCCCGGGTTCTGTACTTTGTTTTTCTTCAGGGAATTTAGTTCATAATCTGCTTTTTTTAACCCCTCACCTCCCCTCATGTTGTTTTTCCCATTCATCATCTAAATACAGGATGCCTCCAATGCCCTTGGCAACCCATAGTTCTCCCGTTCTTGTCTCCCATGTTATTTGTGACTGTTCTTCCACGTTCTCTTTAGATGGGATGACACTGAAATTTTCTGTAAAACACTTTATGGTTTTTACTTGTGAAAAGCGCTCTATAAATAAAGATTACTTACTGACTTACTTACAATCATGGGTGTCAAACTTATTTTAGTTCAAGGGCCAAATACAAAGCAGTTCGATCATAAGTGGGCTGCAGGTTTTAGGTGGGAAAATGAGTAATTTCAACATTATTGTGCCCTAGTTTGCACTTCTACGTATACTAAATTTGTAAAAAAAAAATCAACAATATCCAAGCAGTATGTGACAGATATCAGTCCCAACAGGATCTTCACCTAAAATGTTCTAGATTTTGTGACCAATTTCTATTAAATCTAGGGAAATATTATGTAATGATTTGAGGAAAATGTAAGGATTTTGTAAGAATTTTGAGTATTTCAACAGTTTAACATTAAAAATGATGGAAATCATGCAATATAAGACCAGGGAAACCTTGAGCGCCTGCAAATATTGCCGAGTTTCATTTACACAATGATTCATTTTCACTTTCTCCAGCGGGCCGAATCGGATGCTCTGACGGGCCAGATTTAGCCCTCGAGCCTTGTGTTTGATACATGTGCATTAGAAGGATAAAGTGACCTGTTTTTACCAGAATTCATATTTTGGACAGTTTCAGGATCCTGATTTGTTCTGAGAATGAGATATATAATTTACAAATAGCTAGCTCCCCTCACACCTTGCTCACCTGTTATTTATAACCCTGGTTAGATTTCTAACACGGACTTAAGGAGAACATGCAAACTTCACATTTATTGCTGTAGGACAATGCTAAGCTCAAACTCACTGTTTCAGCATCATTTCATACACAAGATGGTACGTTTGTGTAGTTCTACAATAGCGTCTGAGTAAATACTGTACTTAATTATCTTTCTCACCTGTGAGATAAGGAGGTGACACGAGGACAGCTCGCGGCCCGTCGCCTCCATTTTACGATGACACTCCACTTGAAGGCTGTCCAGGTGGCGACATCGCTTCACCATAGACTTCACCTCAGACTTTATTTTGCTGATGTACAGGCGAGCCACGCTGAACTCCTCCTCAATTGCACCCGTGACCTCAGAGGGCTGGAGATAAATAATTAAGAGATAAGAAGTACAGGTGAACAAGTTGATTGAGATGTACATCAAAATAACTACGTTCAATACAGTGACGGAGTGGAGCAGCTCAGAAACAGCCCCTGGCTTTTTATAGGCAGCTTGTTTTGGCAGCAGCATACGCTCAGATATTATATAATGAACAATAAAACAACTGAAATATACACATTAAACTAAGCTTTACAAATGGCATCTGATATGTCTGGAAAGTTTACTTTGGGAGTTAAGATTACAAATGCCTTAAGCTAAATCAATGCCCTGTTTTGGTTTTGTTAGGGATAAACATTTAAATAAATTGCAAATGATAACTTAGAACAAAGCCACATCAATTTTCTTGAAAAGCATGCATCAGTATGCCCAGCTGTGTAGGCAAGTAATGCAGAAACACTTGTTTATTATACCCATTTTGAGACTAAATTACATAATTTTGCCCTTTATACAGTTTTATTCAACACTGAGTGCATTAGGTTTTGTCTCATAGTTCCTTATTTAGGAGAGTTTTGTGTACATTTAGGATGTCTTTTACACTAAACCCATCCAGCAGTCATCCCACCTTTAACTGCACAGAAGCTTTATAGGAAATGTGTCCTTCCTGTTTGTATGTAAAATTGAGAGAAAACTTTTGACATGTCGTCACATACAAACTTCCTGTTTTAACACACATCTTCTGCCAACATCTGAGTCGGTCTATACTCACCAGCTCGATGTCTCTGTTCCCCACGATGGTGCTGAAGTCACTCAGGTCCTTCATGAGCCTGTTAAGAACCTCAGCGATACGCTTTTTTTGGTGGCTGCTAACTTCCTGGATATGGGACAGCTCAGCCTCCAACACCATGAGGTGACCCTGATGCAAAAGAACGGAGGGAGTAGAGCAAATGAAGTTCAGAACAAATGAGGGAAAATAGATTGTGATTGAAGGAATCGTGTGAAATTAGCTTTTAGGTTCTCTAGCGTATGAGAAGGATTTTCCCTTTCTTTCTCTCAATCCTATAACCGCAAAATCCAAGAAGCCAAAGATAATAAATAACAAATCAATAGCCCACCTTATGCCACTTGCTATGGGTGAAAGCATCTAAAGAATGAGTGATGGTGATCATTTTAACCTTACCCCACTTTGTACAGAGGACACTTTGTGTGAACAACAAAGAGTTTAATCAAAACTACAGAAAAAAGGCCAAATGTTTCAAAAGTCTCTCAGACGATTGATCCAGCAGATGTTTCGTTTAGATTAAAGTGAGCAAGAAAATAAAAGAAAGTCAAATGACTGCAGGATAGTGGTGTGGCATATAACGGAACGCAAACATTGTGAAAGTGGTAAACAGAGTAGGTAAATGACACGTCAGACTCTGTTTTTCAACTTGCTTTCTGTAGCCTCTGCTTTCTTCTCCCTTTAGTTTACTAAAAGTTCCAAGTAGATGGACCATGACGTTTAAATGGAATAATTTGTTTTTCTCTCCTCCTTTTCTTAAATGTTACTAATATTCTGTAATTAAGTTATCGGTAATACTATACTTGAAGTTTTATACATAAAGGCTGACATTATGCTGTCATTATTGTGACATTAAACCTGTCATTAGCATGAATAAGGTGTGATGAAGGCTGTCATTAAGTGTTGTTCGTTACCCTAACTCTAATGGCGCGTTCACACCAAACGCGTCGAAAGCAGCAAAAGCGGCAGGTGTCCATTCACAATATATGGTGGACGCGCTTCTAGGGAGCGTCGGAGGTCCCGCTGTGCTTCCCGCAGCGGAGACAGATGGACAGACACTCTGGAATAGAGCACCTGTAGTTGGTGTCCTGGTAGGAGATGCGAGCCCCAATGTGGGTCAGCAGGTTGTCAAACTTGGCATGGGAAAGATGGAAGTAGCGCTGAAATTGACTCTTGTCCAAGCGCAACTCTGGTGAATCCAGAAACAGCGCCGATGTGCAAATAAAGCCAAGCCACTCTCTCGATAATGTAGAGCCGGGGGTTTTTCAAAATGGCGGCGTGAAGTAAAGTCGGGCTTGGGAGTACCAGTGCA
This sequence comes from Gouania willdenowi, assembly GCF_900634775.1. Lineage (NCBI taxonomy): Eukaryota > Metazoa > Chordata > Actinopteri > Blenniiformes > Gobiesocidae > Gouania > Gouania willdenowi. Next base: position 12,745,822 of record NC_041048.1, on the reverse strand, counting down.
GAATTTTACGATTTGTATCTTAAAACCCACTTATTAGCAGCAAGACTGTAATTCTTGCATTGCCTAAACTTACAATGAGCATCAATAGCTACTTTTTAAAGCAGTCTGACGGCAGGCTACGCAATAAAAGCCCTGTGTCTGACGCAGCTGGAGCTTCCAACAGTGAGGCTAATGAAGAGGCTAACATTCCTGGTAGCGACACAGAGGCTATGACTTTCAGGAGGTGATTCGCGCCGTAACAGCAAACCTGACTAAAGTTTTTGAAGACAAGTTTGAGCCAATCTCCCAGCTCCTGCAGTCTCAGCGGGAACAGCTGCAGAGTCACGAGACGCGGATCTCGGCCATAGAGGATAATGTAGAGCCGATGAACGGGGTCGGAGGCGGCGTTTTCAGCAAGGAACTCCAAACTTTATTCTCCATTCAACAACACTTCTCTATAGCCCTCTAACATCACAGTGCACACACTGAGTCACACCAAAATACATCCGACCGCAAACACAGCCTTCTCAACACAATAATGTTCCCTACCACTTCACAGTCACTGGGTGAATTATGAATGTAACTGACTGCCACAATATCATCCACTGTATGAACACCATAGGTAACAGAGAAGCCCCTCCCCTTGACGCTCGTCCTGAGCATCTTCGACGCTGATGACAAGCATCTGTATTAAATGACCACAAGTGTCCAACTACATGCATGTGGCACAATTTTGACGCCCAAAACACACCCAGTGTGAACGTACCATCACCCTAACTCTTAGTTACCCTAACCCTAACCCTACCTAAGCCTAACTAACCTTAACCTTAACCTTAACCCTAACCCTAACCTAACAAACCTTAACCCTAACCCTTAACCCTACCTAACCCCACCAGATCCCTCCACCAAACCCAAAAAATGCCAACATAGCTCCAAAGGTGTCATAATTTAGCAAACGACAGTTAATGACAGTCTTGTATAAAACTTCAAGTAAACTGTTAGTGAATTATCTAATGTAGCTCATTAAAACCCAAAGCTTTAAACATATTTTAGACAGCTAATTCATTACCTATTGATACTACTCACCATTAGTTATAGGTAAATGTTTTTATAATTATAATCATAGAATAATCAGGTTTAGTATAGAGTGAAGGCTCATCGATAATATATAATCGTCTCACCATATATCTACAGTGCCTGCACTTGCTATAGTTGTCCCACGTCTGTCCAAACACCAATTTCCAACTTCCTACGTTATTGTTTCCCTATTTTGGGCTATGGGCAGTTCCTCCCTCTACCCACAATGCTGTGCGCTCTACATCAAATTTGGTTAACTTCCTATGTTTGTTTTGAAGCCAGAAAAATGTGTGTTCAAACTGGAAATGAATTGCTCTAGTTTGTTAGCATCCGAACAAGCTGGACTGTCCAGGATAATGAACCCTGGCTTAGAAACAATGAGCTAAACAGGGACTGTGTGAGAATTCTCCCTTAAGCGAAGAGTAAGATTAATGTCTCTATTATCATAATCTGTGACTTGACGGCAAATGTCCATAAATCATTTTTTAAATATAAAAAATAACACACAAAAAAAGGCCAAGATAATGAGACTATTAAAGAGACGTTGACAAACGTGGTAATTTTTGATAACGTTAATGATTATAAAGTCTTTAAGTGGATGGAAGGGTGGGTGTTGATAATAGGTGTAGAGATGTGAAAGATAAGTGTGGTCCCAATCAGAAGAAGAGAGGAATTCCCATCAATAAGGCAGGTAATTGTAGTGAAGACATGGATAAATGTTCTAGGTGAGGGCTGCCTCCTTTCTACTGTAGCCATGAGAAATGGAAAGATGCTGTACCTAAAAAAAAAGTGAACAGATTTAGAAGGAAGCTGGAAACAGAGGCCCTACGAGGGTTTCATTTTGACATCATAATTTAGCCGTTCGCATTTACTGCACTCTTCAATGGATTCCGTTTTATCTTTCCTCGGAGTGCCAGACAGAGACTTAGGAATAGATGTTATATCAGGTGAGAGGTGAGAGCTGAGCAGCTTTGGTCAAAAGGGTTGAGGAGGAGGTGTGCCAAAGGCAATGAAGGAGGCGTGACCGGAGTTTTAAGCAGAAGGAAACTGTGTAGTAAGTCATCAGTGTCTTGATCAGAGAAAGACAGACAGTCGGGCACACTGTAAAACACTGCATGGAATATTGAAGCATGTTTAACAAGGTTATTCAGTGTCCACCACACCATCTAAGTAAGTCACTATGACTCTTTTGAAGTCCAAGCAGCTCTTTGAATCCGTCCCTAACCTTCTTTCAGAAAAGTCAAAGCAAACTGAAGATGTCAACGACAAGAAGAAAACATAATGGTGTGAACTTCGGTCGAGGGCTGCTCGTAGCATATTTACAGCTTGATAAGTAGTGAGTTTAAGCTTTGGTAGCCCTTGTCTTTCTGAGACAATCATATGTTGATCGCTTGCTATTACACAAACACTTTATATATATATCTAAAAAAAAAAAAAATGACAACTGATTACAAGACACAGAGGCAAGCTACAATGGCCTCATGTAAAGGATTTTCAATATCGGTGAGTGGTGAAATAGTCCCAAAATTGGGGTCCAAAATAAAAATGAAGAAAGAAAATTGTTTCATATCCCAAAAGTCATCTTTATACTATCAATTAAAACAGAGAACAGTTACCACATGCAGTTATGGGCCAATAAAAAAGCAGAACATTTTTTTTCAGATTTCAAGAGACTGTCACCCAAAAACCAATGCATATACTGTATTTGACTAATCATTAGTGATTTGAACAGTCTATGTACATAGCTCAAAGCTGATAAATTTACAGGGCGCTGAGGCAAAAGTTGTTTACTGAAGGCCCAAAAGTGTTGGAGCCCGAAAACCCAACAAACTTTCTTCCAATTTTGAGGAGCTGGCATGTCAACCAGCTATGATGTATATAGCAGATATGTATTTATATCCTGAGAGAGTAGGTGGAGCTGTACTAGTATACAAAATTTCAGGTTCCCATGTGATGTATTTCCTGAGATATTGGAAGTTGAAATGGAAGAAAAATAAGGATGAGCGAAAATCGACACATACCTCTCTCACTCAATTTGCCATATCTCAAAAAGTATTCAACCCATCAAACTAACAATTTACAGTGTCTATTGAATAATCATGGAAAATTTGCTAAAAATGTCAGAATTCTTTTTGACTGAAGTGCGTGAGCCATTTGTGAAATGACATGGAATGACCCATATGTGATAAGCTTGTTTCTCAGCATGCACGTTAATGAGTGAACTTATTTGTTCTTTCCTCTTTGACACATTTTTTGCACATTTTTTCCCAAACAACCAACTTACCATTTTCTTTGAAAGCTCTTCAGCCAGGAGTTTGTTCTGCTCGCTCTTCTCCTCGACCTCCAGGCTCTTCTGATCGTAGTTGACTGCGAGCTCCTCTAGAGCTTGAAGGACCTCCTTCACCTCCGCCTTCGCATTCTCGTTCTCCGTCTGAAGCCGGCCGAGCTCCGAATGTACTTTCTCGCTGTCACTTATGGACAATGCTAGAAGCTGAAGAGCACACAGATTCAGCTAAATATAGACGTTTGGCTGAGAAAGATTTGGTCAAATGAGAACAGCGTAACTCATGTGTCTGGTTCTTAATCTTCATTGTTCATTCTGCTGCCCTGCTGGGTTTTCATTAGACAGTAATTGGACAGCTTATCTAATGGTTATGCAAGACAAATGAATCCAGGATATTCCGTTCAGGAGTAAATAAACAAATGAAAAAACATTTTTTTGACTACACACTAACACCGAGGAGCAGTGGGATCATTTCATGGCTGTAAGCCACACAATTCATTTCACTGAATGAACAAAATCTGGATGCTTCTCTGCCTCGAATGATTTCATATTTGCACCGTATCATCCCCTCCTCCTGTTTCTAATCATGAATTTACAGTTCATTCATTCATGAACACAAACTATGGTTTGGTATGTATAACTATCCCTACTCAAGACACAGCATGGTCATTTTGAGACGAGAACTCGTACATTTAGCAAACACACTGTGTGCTATTACCATGATCTGAAGCGCAGCATAAAGCAGTGCTTTGCTTTCAGTGCCTGTTTGCTAAAATTAGCTATTTGCTCCGTGCGCTGCTGCAGGCATGTCCCTAAAAACAGTGTTTGCTCCGAGAAAAAAATGTGTTTTCCATTTTAGGCAGAGTCTGGTTTTGATCAAAGGCACAACGCAAGTTTTCACCAGTGTTTTTTTCACCAAATAGAGGGCTGGTGGCAGTGCACAGTGCAGTAATACCACCCATGCCCAGCAGCATGAGTCAGCCCGTTTCCAAATGTCGCCTCACCTCTAAGCTGATGTTTCCAGATTCTGAATAATATTTTTAAATAATTTAACATACAGTAATGATATTTCCATTTTTATTATGTAGTTTAACCGCTGTTTAACCTCTGATATCCCCCAAATCCATATTCCTTCATTTGACTTTTGCACATTCGTTGTGTTTTTTAAAAAAAAAATTTATGCCGTTGTTTTGTTTTGTTTACTTTGTTTCTTTTTAATGTTAATGTTCTATTTATTTGATTTTATTTGTCCCACAGTTGTATATTTGCACTATAATCCTACTTTATTTATTTTGTTCTTACTGTGTGCTATTCTATTGTTGCTGCAACACGTGAATTTTCCCTCTGGTGGATCATCCATCCATCCATCCATTTTCAAACCCACTTATTCCTGTTTTTACAGGGTCGCGGGGGTCTGCCGGTGCCAATCTCCGGCTCTCATTGGGCGCTGGGCGGGGGTACACCCTGGACATTGGGCGCCAGTTCTGGGGGATCAATAAAGGTCTATTCTATTCTATTCTATTCTATTCTATGTAGAGTACACTCACACAGATGAATGAAATAGGTCTTGCAGCACCTCTTAAATTGCAGTAGAGTAAAAGTTAGCGATATTTGTGCAGAAATAGGACAGAATATTACAAAAAAATATTATTATTAGTTATATTAACCAAGCCTATTGTATTTAGAACTAATTCCAGGTGCTATTTCACAAATATGTTTATTTTATCTGTAAACCGCAGCGTTCACAGCAGTGAAAGAGCTGCCCCGCCGGCTCCCTTTACGCCTCTCACGTCAGGCAGGTGTATCTCACTGACCCCATGACCCTAAATAATGAGGGCGTTTTATCCAGCTGAATAAACTGGGCTTCATCCTGAGCAGAAAGGTACCCCGCCTCTCTTTGAGACAGAACACACTATCACACTGACAAGTAAATGTAATGGCTAGTAAAGCTTGTTTCAGCCTGTTATCAAGTCCATTAGTACGGCATCTGACAGAAAATCAGGTAGTAAATACGTACTGCTCTTAATAGCCTTTCACTGTTGACTTTAACTGGTGCTCTCACCACAAGAGAAGTAAAGTACATATGGAGGCAGAGCTGCTAACCTGCTGTACATACTGTATATATGTATGTATATCAGTAAACACATGAACTGAACTAACACGCTTTGATTTTTAAACATTGCAGAATCCCACTCATTGACAACATATTGTCACTTATATTAATCAAAGCATTAGATCAAAGGTATTTGTATCAGTTAACGTCAGAAAAAAATGCCCTTTTTTTTTCATTAAATATACTGTAAAACAACTCTCTGTTACGCCAATCAATTATCATCCGCATTACACAGCACATTACACAGCATTACACCTCAGTGCCTCCTCGGTCTTTTCTGAAATACCGATGCTGCAATGCAGTCTAATTTCCATCCTGTTAACAACTGTTGTAAATACACTCGCGTTCAAACAAAAGCCATTTATCCTTTTCAAGCCCACTTTTGTACCTGGGAAGAGCTGGGTTTTGGTTTTCTTTTCCTCATTCATCTCAAGCACAGAATAATGAAATGCTCAGTGCTGACTGCTATTCAAAGATTGACTTTAGCTGCTTAAGCTTTTTCAGCCTCTGAAACTAAGATCTTTTACCTCCTCTTGGTTGAGCATCTGCTTCTTAACTTTCTCCACCATCTGACTCTGGTGGTTGATCTCATCGTCCTTCAAATGAAAAGAGATACATGATATGTTAGCAGTTTAATAGTACAAAAAAAGTTAACTACTTTATGTTTTTTGTATTTTTTTTTAATCATTTGCACGAAAATAACCTTGTGGGTTTCTGTTAAAGAGTTTTTAACAACAATATAATTCTTTTAAGAGAATGATTGAGAATAATTTTTGAAAAAAACCCAAACTTTATCAATAAATAATAACTTTACTGATGTATGCGCATTAACTGATAAATAACTAGTCCTTAGCAGGCTGTCAGGATTCGCACACTATATATATATATATATATATATATATATACTATATATTGAATGAAAAAGAATTTGAACAAATTAAACAACTTTTTCTTTTTTTCTTTTTATTTTTTTATTATATCAAATTATTCCTTAATGTATTCACCTTTTTGCTCCAAACTTGTTCGTACCAAATCCTAAAACTCTTTACTATAAATATCTTTAATACTCTAATTTTTATACAAAACCTTATTTTTATCCTGTTTGTTTCCCTTTATATCCCCACAAGCTAAAGCAGCCACCCCAAAATAATAATAATAATAATAATAATAATAATAATAATAATAATAATAATAATAATAATAATAATAATAATAATAATAATAATTCACATTTGTAATTGAGCTCTGAAAATAAAGAATAAATATAACACAAAACTGTTGAGGATCCAGAGGTTCTTAATTTCTTCACAATTAGTAAATGTAATACAGAATACAAACCTAACAAGTAAATAAAAATCAGAAAGCAAGGCAATGTTTTTAATCTAAATCAGCTTTGAATTCTTTGAAAATGGCCCATGTGTTTGATCCACACAGGTTAATATTTGTCCCCCTCATGCAATAATGGCCCTAAGGACTTAGAAAAAAGACACATGTTGCTGTCAGTATGTGTTTAAAAACTAATTCAAATCCATACAAATTATCCATCTTTCCTGCTTCGAAAATTTACTTTAAGGACACAAAAAAAAAAAAATAAATAAATTAATTTAGGACACAATGTCCACTTGCTGCCTCATCCACTCCTCCAAAGTGTTAATTGTATGCACCAGTTATTTGTTAAGATCATGTATGAGTTTCAGAGTTGGGAGTAACACATTACTGAAACAAAAATCAGCAATATATTACAATCTCAGTAAGTTACATTGAGACTTTAATGAATTCCACTGATATTCTAATGAAAATGAGAAGAAAATAAAATAAAAAATAGTCAAAACAGTGTTGAAGACACCACCGTAAATTCTACTCATTTCTGTGGCGTAAAAGAAGAACCTCCGCACCGACTACCTGCAGAGCGGACTGTTGCAAATCATAACGCATGGCCATGGAAACGGACTACACATTCGTAAGGTGGAATTACTCCCACGATTTCAAATTCATTCATTCATACCCAATGATACCTGAATATTAAGGCTTTCTTTTGTGTTTTTGTTTAATAAAATACATTTTTGTTTGTATATTTTCATTTAAAATGCTGTCACATTTGTAGAAATTAATCTGTAATGGGATTAGTAATTTAAAATGGCTTCACATAACATAAATGTGCGATTAGCTAAAAGTAAGTTAAAGTAGTGTAATTCAGTTACATTTTGGAAGTGGTAATATTGTAGTACAAATGTGTTGTGTTTTTATGCCTGTAACTAGTAACATAAAATGTATTACAATATTAGAGGAACTTGCCCGACACCGGATATTTATAGGCTCACATTAAATTTTAAACCAGTTTGAAGCATTGCATCATAACACAAAATACTTTTCTTAAATACCTCAATTCATAAACATGAAAAGTAATTTACTACAAAACAGAAAGTGATCCTGGGATTTGCAGTTGTGAAAATACACAACAGATGAGACAGAAAAACTACAAAAAGATACAAACCTCGAGCAAAAAAACATCCAAAATGATGTACGGCAGCTGTTATTTAAAGGTCCATGAGCCATAAAATGTGCGTCTGTCAAATTAGTTTTTAAAAGCCAATCTGACATATATTATAAAGTGCACAACTATAGAAAAAATATCAATGAGCCCTGATAATCCATTACTCTATCAAGTATAGACCACAAGAGCCCAAAACAAATGAAATTTCAGTTTGAAGCATTGCATCATAACACAAAATACATTTCTTAATGTTCGCGGTTGTGAAAATACACCTTATGTAGGCTGTAGAGTAAAAAAAAAAAATAAAGCTGGAAAATATGATTCATGCATTTCCACATCACGTGTGGCCTTTATCTGCTTTTATTCACAGAGTGTCTGCTGATACGGAAAATCATTAAAATAATCTGGGTTAGGTTAGGAGTCCCTCAGGAAGGGAACCTGTGTATCTGAATTATTAATGGCATATGTGCTGATAAAAGCAATATGATTGTACGTTATGGGACAAACGAGGTGAGCGTATGCATACATGAATGCGTTTAAAAAGAATGTTAATGGATTTTAAAGCTATTACCATTTCCCTTAGTGATAGCTATTCCTAAGAGTCATTACATTAGTCGCCCATTTGTGTTTGATCCTGACTAATTACCATCCATAACATGCATGTATGTATGATGTCTATATAATTCTGCACAGACTCTTCCAACAATCCTGTTGCATAATCAGCTCTACATGTGTGCACAAGCACATCACCTTATAGTCCAACTGTTTGTAAAGCTTGATAATCTCCTCTTCGTACTTCCGTCGCTCCTCTTCTGAAATGTGAACGACAAAGGAGGACGCGAACGAGCAAGGGGAGCAGGGCGTGCAGGGAGAGCAGGGTGTGCTGACGTCAAGAACATCTTCGACTGACGCATGAGCCACTACGTCGGTATTTTCTGGTCCCAGCTCCCCAAGAGCCAAAACCTCCTCACCTAAACACAAAACATACAATGTTTGCTTTTCATTATGTACTTTGTAGGTCGCTTTCATCTCTTGTGAATCCTCTCTTTAAGATTTAAATCCAAAAAAAGAGATTAGTGGTTTAATCTCTAGAGCTCACCATGCTCTAACTCTTTGAATGCTTTTAAATATCAGGTCGGGGTATCACAGTGCTGATAAAGGGCACCCACGTCTTAGCACTCCAGTATGCTTTCCACATTGAAAGTATTTAAATGTCAGCTGGCTTGTGAGAAAATTTCCAAATGTCAGTTGGGAATTTTATCAAAAGAGAAAAGGGAAGAAAGATTTAAGTTCAAGTTTATAGCTGTTTTTCCTCCTTATCAAGGACTAGGAGTAAAAAGTATTATATTAACACTTTGAAAATAATTTGTGGCTTCCTTTATTTCTGCAGCATTCTGTGTATTCATAAATCATTCTTTTCATGAGTATTCTGGGTATTATCAAACAAAAAATAATACAGAGAAACAAAAATAAGAAACAATGGCCAACAGATGAGGCCGAAAAACTACAAAAAGTGATAGAGATTTACAAAAAAGATACAAAACTCTAGCAAAAAAAGATACATGAGCCATAAAATATGCGTCTGCCAAATTAGTTTTTAAAAGTCAACCTGACATATATTATAAAGTGCACAATTATAGAAAAGAAAAATCAATGAGCCATGATAATCCATTACTCTATCAAGTATAGACCACGGGAGCCCAAAACAACAACAACAACAACTTGAATATAGAAGATTCTCAGTGGTCAATATTGATTGCTCACCATCAGACTCAATGTTTTCCTTGCATATACAATATATATATATATATATATATTCATACTGCTGTGTCTACTTGTGTCAATACAACAATATACAGTATAATCACATACATATCTATGAGAAAGCTAATTAATGACTCACTGAGTATCCAGTATTATTTGTATTAAACCAAGTAAAACATGTTACAGGTCAAAGACGACGGTTAGTCCCAATTTACCTCAACTATGCAAACCTGCATGTTTTGACCAAACTTGATCAATGTCCCCAAAATGCAAACAAAACACCACTTAGAAAAGCAACCAATCCATGGGGTATTATGTATGTTCCACATCCATCCATTTTCTCTATGCACAATAACTCATTTGCAGGGGTGGAAAGTAACAAATTACATTTACTCTCGTTACTGTAATTGAGTAGCTTTTTTGTGTACTTCTCCTTTTGTGAGTACTATTTACAATCTGTAATTTTACTTTTACTGAAGTACATTTTGTTTCAAGTAACAGTACTTCGCTACAATAGATTCCGTTACAGAGCAAAATACATCCTGCACGCGGATGGGAGTCTGCTACATTTGTGCTATTGAACGTACCCTAGAGCGGTTGTTGTGGGCGACTCAGAGCGGAGCATTTTTGTGCACCCCGAAGTTTTCTTAATGCCTCCCCCATTTAATACTGCCTGGCGCTGACTCTGGTCTCCCGTGCACCTCGTCTTCCAGCAGTGCCAGATAAGCCACTGTGCGTCTTTACACATTGTGGTTGCGTTTCATTTTATAACAGCTACGGGTGTTGTAGCCAATTAATCAGCAGTTTTGCGCAATTTTCTAAAAAAAGTCTACTTTTTACTTTTACCCGAGTAGATTTTCACACCAGTAACTTTACTTTTACTTTAAGTAAAATGTAATCAAAGTAAAAGTACTTTTACTTAAGCAGACTTTTTTCTGTATTCTTTCTTTGGCTCATTTGCTTGTGCAATAATCAACTCATGCAATCATCATGCGCAATCGCTGTGTATGATTTTTTTTTTCACTTATTTATTAATTGCAATATTTATGTACAAATACTTTTATTCTCACATCCTGCTCTGCTCCACATCTATACTTTTCATACCTTGTAGCCAAATTACATGTACATATTGTATAGAATTTCACCAACTTTGCTCTTCCACTCATTTGCACTCGATAGATAGATAATCTACTGCTTTTTGTTGTGATGTCCATGTACGAGCAATGACAATAAGGTTGAATCTGATCTAATCTATATACATACTGTACACACTCTTCATATATACTGTGTGTGATGCAGTTTGCAATTAGCCTCTCTCTCATTAATTATTAATTTCGCTCTAAGTCTTATAACATATGGACCCATAAGATGTGAATATCTCAATACTTATCACTTCATCAGCCAAGTGGGAGAAAAAGCCCATTATCTAAAGTAAGGAAAATACAGATAATAGCACAAAGTTATTTTTAAGTTATTTTGGCAGGATTTCAATAAGCCTGTTTTGCAGGTTTGCTTTCCTTTGCATTTTTACTGGCACGTATTCAGATTGTGTCAATTGAGGTAAAATTTTGCACTCCCGTAGACTGAAAAACAATATCTGCATGCTTGGGTGGTTTCTTCTCTGTGCTTGAAACAGGATTGGAGAGACCTCTACTTATCCTGTCTCTTTACCCAGAGACTGTTTTCTGTCGGAGGATCATTCGTCTCTTGGGGAAACAGAGGAGCTTTCTAACAAAACCATAGTATTTATTCACAAGCCCAGCCGAACCTTGTTTTCTTAGCTATGTGTTGAATTGCTATTCCGTACGTTTCCCTTGTGCTGGGAATTAATCTGTTGGCACTGATGCAGGTCTGTTGGGTGGTAGTGGTACATTTAAATGGCAAAAATATTCACAATTCCATATTGAAAAAGAATATTAAATCAGATTTTTAGTAATGAATATTATTTTTGTAAATCCAACCAGGGTTGGAGTGAATTACTGTTCATTTTTTAATTACAAATACGTCTTCAATTATTCATTATTCAAGTTCAATTACAATTACAATTATTCACATTTACTGAGCCTTTAATAAATGAGCCCATAAAATGTAACTTTCCTCTTGTGTTAGCTTTCTGTTAGCATCTCTTATGACGGGTCGGTTTTGACCCATGTCTTAAATTAGCTGTAAAATACGCAAAAAAAAATATTATCTATCATCTAATTAGTTTTTTATCTCTTGATTACCGTATTAGGCTTCCTTATCTATGAAAATATTGGTTTTAATATTTCTGGTGTGGGTGTCTGAGCTCTTTTTGTGTCAGTATGCCCCTAGATTTCAATTTATGTATTTTTTAAACAGTAAAGTGATCCTCAAGAGTACTGACAGGTAGTGGGAAAAGTTGATGTGAAACATATTTTAATAATTGTTAACTACAGTACGTATGTGTAAGCCATAGAACCATAACACGGTTCCACAGTTTTGTGTTTGATCAATTGTAATTGACAGGTTTTATTTTTCATTGCATTTCCACGCTAATTCCAATTACAAAGTCAGATAACTAAACAGATTATTTCAATCACAATTACAATTACATAGAATTTGTAGTTAATTTATCAACTATGTGATTACATTTCATAATTGACCCCAACCCTGCCTTCAAGTGCCAAAGCATCACTGATTTTAAAACAACTTTTCCACTAAACCTCTGAAGAGCAGATGTCAGACATTTTACCAAAGTAGCAAATCGGAGTTTGGACAACTTTTTTAAAGTAGGTTCCACATGCTCCATTGGACTGAAAAATGTATCCAAAAAGCTGAGCGCTTTGAACCGTTCCCTGCAAATATTACCATTCTTCCACTGGTTCAGCTCGGCCTCCAGTCGTTGAATAGTTTCTTTCATTGTCCTGTTCTTCTCCTTTTCCTTCTCGTACTTCTTCTTCCACTGCTCTGCTGTGAGCTCAAGGTTGACAGTCACAGTGTTCCTAATGGTCTTGGCTCTAATTAGAGAGATGGAGTTGGAAACAGGAAGCGATGATGAGACAAAGAACAAAGGAAACCTATTAGAATGGCTGGGATGATTGAACTGTCAAAGGCTTTTAAACAATCGCATTCATTGGAAAGCTAATTATGTTTCTGCTAACATGCTTGAAATCACATGAAGGCAAAAGTAGGTGAAAAAATCTACATCAAACAACATCTAGGCCTGCAATATGGAGATTTTGAGTCTTCTATTTTGATGATATAGAAAATTACAATATCCCCTGTATCGATATATATACCGTATTTTCCGGGCTATTGAACGCACCGCTGTATTGGCCACATTCTAATAATTTCCCAAATTTCCAAGAAAAAATCACGGAAAGGCCACACTGTGACAAAGGCCATACCCTTCAAATGCCTCGGCCAATCAGAACAGACAGGTAGGTGGGCTTCCGTACTCCTGTTAACTGAATTTTCTGTGTATTCTGATCAGTTTCAACGGACGAGTTTCCATCTCCACCTAAAGTCTTCTCCTAACTGCCCTGTGTCTGTATATCAGTCCATTTACAGCTTTTTATGGTCACTTTTTACTAGAACCAGACTGATAGACCGCTCCGTCCGCTCCCGTGCACCATCGCCTCAGGGGAGGCCTGACACAATCGCTTCTGAACAAACATAACATGGTTATTTGGCAATTTTATGCTGTTTATTGTTTATTTCTATCATAAACCGGCTGATTTTTACTTTATCCAGTGTTTCAGCCTCAGTGAGTGTGAGTGTGTGTGTGTGTCACGTCAGCTGTCAGGCTCAGACTCCTGTCTGAGATCGCTCCTGAACAAACGCATTTTAACTACTATCAAAAACTGGCTGATATATCATACATTTTAAACCTTATTGTACTGTTTATTCCCTCTTCCCACTGTAAATGTATATGAGCCACCAGCGCTCCCCACTTCATAAACTTCCATTTATTACCAGGATTAAACAATCAGCAATCTTAATAAAAACAAATATTCAACAAATTACTTCTGCTGTCACTCGCTCCCTGCAATTTCCCTCCACGGACCACGCCGTATCCGTCCTGTTATTAAAGCTGTGAGAGCTTTCACCACATTATCCGAAGCTCGTTTCTAAACAGTTCACCTTGATGTTCAGTGGCTGTTACAGTTAATTCATTCTGCTGTAGGGGTGACTGTCAGTAATATTGTCCCTCCTGACACTCGCCGTCACTGGAAAAATCCACATAGAGCATTGGCAGCACCTTCAACATTAAAGGAAAAAAATAGCGTCCTATACTCCGCAAAATACGGTATATTCAACAAGCCACACTACAGAATTCTGTCAAACGTGGCACATATTGTGCAGATGTTTGTTAATAAATGTCCCACTGTGTGTGTTTTTCCTCATTTTGTGTATTTTGTTGTCCCATGTAGTTTTGTCGTTCTTTTGTGTATTTTTTGGTAATTTCAGATGTCAGATTTTGTGTATTTTTGTGTATTGTGTTGTTGGATTTTTGTTGTATTATTGTGCATTCTTGTCCCAGGCGTATTTTTGTTGTTCTTTTGTGTATTTCTTCAATTATTTGTAAGTTTTTGTAAGGTTTTTTTGTGTATTTTTGTTGTCTCATTGCGCATTTTTGTCTCCTTTTGTGTATTTTGTTGTACTATTCAGTATTTGTGTTGTTCTTTTGGGTATTTTTTGCCGTCATTATATACATACTAGTTTTATTTTAGCCTGTGTGGCAAATTTAACCCTGAATTGTCTTTCTGGCTTTCTGACTTTAGTTGAATGTAAATTATCTAGAATTATATTGTATACTGCCATTTTGAGAAAAAATATCAAAATATCGAAATATGAATTGTGGTCCATATCGCCCATCCATCAAAAATACATTAAAAAACCAAATATATCTATGCTGATGAACTCGTAAAACATTTTAAATTGCTACAGCACTCAGTGTTAACCACCTAATCTAATACTGAAATGACAAATCACACTGCTTTGTCAGTTAAATTAATCCAAATGAGGAGTAAAACACGACAGCCCATTGAATTTAGTCTAATCCCAGTTGGTAGACAGTGTATAGGTACGGCCACAAGTCAAGATGATGGGCGAGAAGGATTTTAGAAGCAGGAATAAATCAAGCGAAGATGTGCAAACGCACAAATAGGACTCCTTTTCCACAGGGATCCATAAAAATTGATGCAGGGAAAAAAAATTGCTGCTAGAGCATCATTAACAGCCAGGCTTCATTAATGCCTGAGGAGGGTGAAGGGACACTGACACAAATCAAGCCTTGCAGCAAACACTGAGAAAGTTTAAATTAGTAGGTGTTAACTTGGTCTGCAGAATTCTTAGATTTACTTCCCTCCGAGCATCTTTGAAATATGCTCGATATGATGTATTATAATGAGGGCTATAAACACCGTATAGTTCAGTTTTAAGCATCTGTGTAGTCATTTTATATTCTAACTGTGGATTGAAATAGAAACTTCACACTAAAAGAGATCAATTGAAGGTGTTCAAAGATACTATTCTAGTATTTGTTTTTTTTTTAAATAATATGTTAAGGTTTAATTTATTCAGACAACTGTTCCTTAGGAAATCCACTCTGACCTCCTGACATGTTTCGACTGACAACTGCCAGTCTTTGTCAGAGGCGTCTGCCGATTGCTTTGATGTTTCCTTTGAAGTTTTCTTGACTTCCGCGTAGTAATTCCAGCAATATATTTATTTTGTAATAATGTTAAGGTTTCATTTATTCAGAGAACTGTTCCTTCGGAAATCCACTATGATCTCCTAACATGTTTCGACTGACAACTGCCAGTCTTTGTCAGGGAAGTCTGTTGATCGCTTTGATGTTTCCTTTGAGGTTTTCTTTATGTCTACGTAGTAATTCCAGCAATATTCTTATTTTTGAATAATATGTTGAGGTTTCATTTATTCAGAGAACTGTTCCTTAGGAAATCCACTATGATCTCCTGACATGTTTGGACTGACAGTCTTCGTCAGGGAAGTCTGTTGATCGCTTTGATGTTTGCTTTGAGGTTTTCTTGATGTCTACGTAGTAATTCCAGCAAGATTCTTATTTTTTAATAATATGTTAAGGTGTAGTTTATTCAGACGACTGTTTCTTAGGAAATCCACTTGCATGTAGGAGATCAAAGCGGTTTTCCTAAAGAACAGTTATCTGAATAAATGAAACCTTGAGCTATTTTTAAAAAAAGAAGACAAAAATAATCTTTCTGGAATTATTTGTTTTGTTTGTTTAAGGTTCACCCAACTGACCAATATGTAGCCATTGAACTGAAATGAGTTTGGCGTCCCTGGGCTAATGAACACATCAAATCTTTGAAAAGGTTGCTTTGTAAAACAGTATTTTTTTGCTCTGCTGCTCACGTCCATGCTTAAAAAATTACCTGGGAAAATATTAGGCAGAAGTTTTTACTGTTCATGATCTTGACAAACATTTGTTGTTTGAAATCAAAAGCACTTCATACATTTTTTATTACAATGTTTTCTTTAAAGGCCAGAAAATCTAATATCTCAACATAAGATCAAATATTTTCACACAACTAAAAACAAATTACAGAAATCCTGCTTTTATATTGACTTCACTCTTGTGTTTTTTTTTCACATTTTCTGTACCATTGTGTTGAATTCTATACTGTGTTGTGTTGTGTATGACTGCTCAGGATAGATGCACATTACCGCTGGCCAAACATCAATGTGGATTTGGTCTCTGCGTCGTTGTAGCTGGAGGGAGAGCAGCAGATAAACATGGTTGTGCGACAGTTCCCGCCCAGCGAGTCCTGTAGGATGCGAGTCATTTTGCTGTCACGGTACGGCACGTGGGTTTTCTACAAAGAGACATAAAGAATGTGGGCGGGAGAATTGAGGTGTGAAATACGTGAAAAACACAGAAGAGACAGAAATTGCATTTAAATGAAGATTTCTCTCCTTCCGCATGCTTCGTGCAGACAATTCCATTTTTAACCTTCAAATAAGTTCAGAGGTTATGAGCTATAAAGAGTAAATACCACCAAGCTTTTGGTGTTACATAAAAAAAAGATGGCATTGGTGATGTGATTGGAGTGATGTAGCTTTAACAGATGCATGGTGGGATTAAGTTAGCAGCTGTAACACTGGGGACAATGAATGAGGGACATTGGATAGTACATGAAAGTTTATTTATGACCATATTTGATCTTTTTTTTTTTTATCAATTCACATATTCATTCAGCCTTGGCCAGTTTAATCAGCTCTTTCAAATTTGATTTAGATTTCAATGTACGATACATTGAATTATGTGGTTCTAAAACTTTTTTTTAACCCAAGTACCCCCTTTTTCTTTTTTCTGAATCCAAGTACCCCCTTTGTCCAACTACAACATTAGAACATTCTAATCAAGTTCATTTCAATCATCATTCTGTGTGTTTTTGGTGTCATTTTGTTTATTTTGTTGTTGTTTGTATGTTCTTCGGTATTTATTATTCAGTATATTTTTCTCTTATTTTGTGTGTTTTTGGTGTCATTGGTATTTTTGAAGTTATTCTCCCCCAGTGTGTGTGTTTTTGGTGTCGTTTGGTTTCATATGTCATTTTGTATGATTATCTGTCATTTTGGTGTATTTGGTAGTGATCTTTGTGTGTTGCTGGTAATAGTAAGTATTTTTCTCTCTTAGCACAGGTGTTTTTGGTCTCATTTTGTGTATTTCTTTAGTTGTTTGTCTCTTCTTTTTATTATTCAGAATATTTTTCTCTTATTTTGTGTGTTTTTTGTTGTCATGTTGTGAGTTGCCGGTAATATTTAGTATGACTGTAATTTTTGACTAAAAATAAACATTATAAAACCCATATTTTGAATGCTTTCATTTGTAAATTTTCCTCTCTCTCTCTTTCTCTCTCTCTCTCTCTCTCTCTCTCTCTCTCTCTCTCTCTCTCTCTCCCTCTCTCTCTCTCAAGTACCCCATTTGAGAAACACTGATTCAGCATAAATCACATTCAAATGTAGGCATTACTGTCTTTGACGAAGACAAATAAATAGTGATTCATATTCCATTGTTTGACAGCGAAATCCATGTTTCAGAGAGGCTGTGTTGATCAATTTTCTATCTCGTAGCTCAGGATGACAATAGGTTTTTAACATGATTGATGTTGTTGTATTTCATTCATTCTTCTCATTTGCTTTATATGTATTGTTTTGACAACAATCACACGGCACCCATGAAAACCATAAAATAAAAAAAGGATGCTAAGGCCCGAGGCTAATGTTGAGTGATAAATTGAATAACATTTGTTCTCTGTACCGTTCCCTCAGCCAAAGCTGAAATGACGTTCCCCAGGGCTGACAAGGACCTGTTGATGTTCTTGGCTTCATCCAGCACTGCTCCCTCTGCACCAGTCTTACTGACCTGACCAACATCAGTAGAGATGGAATTATTTCAACTGCATTATAATGGAAAAACAATTGTTATTAAAAACAACACACACACGTACACAAGGTAATCCAACGCTTTTATAATTACAAAAAAAAACAATCAAAGGGTAATGTAACAATTACCCTTTGAAAAGATCATTTAATCATGTATAAGACTTTATCCTGTATACCTAAGCATGAGGATTGTAAGGATTGTAATAATTGAAATACACTGCATTGTGGGTGCAACAAAACTAAGGGTGGGTGGACATGATGCTCTGCTGGTGCCTATGGGTGCTCATGGGGCACAATCTGCATCATTAATGGCTGCAATTATTTACAGCAAGATAACAAGCAGCCTAGCAAGTCGCCCAATCAAAGACATCTCCCAGGTGTGCAGCAGCAGCTTCATCTGCTAAGTTGTTTTTCACCACGGTTCAGATTTTACAGGGAGGAGAATTCTGCCCTCAGCACACACTGTTCTCTTTTTCATCAACATTATCACCACAACACATGAGCCCAGAGGCACTTCAAGCTAAAGTATGTCTCTAATGTGCTTTGGCCCTGTTTTCCAGAGCATGACCTATGTCACAAAGAAAAATATTTTAGGTGGCACATGCAAGTCTATACCATGAAAGACGACTTTTTTTTTCATTTAATTTTCTCTTAGTTTTTGTATTTTCTATTTCTATTAGTGTTGTGTGCACAGTACGTATGATGTCTTGCCCATGTGGGGGTTATTTTGTGGTAACACTTCTCCCCCTCCCATTGAGCATCTCTGGGATAGTGTAGATGTGGTGTTGTGATTGTGCAAATGTATTTGTATGTGTTTGAATATATGCACACATATAATGCATTTGATAAGCCCATTTCATACACAAGGCAACTCAATGTGCTTTACGTGATCAAAAAGTGCAACACAAAACATTTAACAGCTTAAAATCTATAAGCAAAAAAAAAAAAATCCCATTTAAAATCATCAACAAACACATTACATCAACAACATGACCAAAAATCTCCCTCTCACTCATACGTAGTAGAGAAAAATAGTGCCTTTAACGTTGATTTAAACTGGCAACATAATTGTGCTCAATAAATAAATAAATACATACATAAATAATGTGATTGTATCAATGTGAATATGTAAGTGTGATTCTACCCACGTAGACACATAAGAAAGTTGTATTATTTATAAGCCATTAACAAATTCATGCTTTTTTTTCTCTCAAATGTCAGTTTTTTTGACACTGGGGTGGGTTTAAATAAGTTTAAATAAGTTTGACTTCATCCCACTCTATTTCGGGCATAAATATCTTATTTTCTGTATCTTGCAGACTTGACTGCATAGAATACATTTTCTTTTTATACAACCTTTTTTGTGTTTGTTTCATTGCCTAGCTCAAAATAAATGATTTATATATGTTTTAAGTAATTAAAACGTATAAAAAGGCTATTGGAACCAAATGGATTTCCTCAAAATCAATAAATTATGAGGTTGACATTGGATCACCGACACAAGACACTAAATCAGTCTAACTATTCGATCATTTTTTAGTTAAAAGCCAAATTCAATCAAATTTAGTACGGTGATAAAAAGTGCTGTATCGGCAGCTTTGGCCTATTGATATGCATGGTGTAAGAGAATTCCATTACTAAGGAGAAGCATCAAGTGCAGTCCTTGTTTTCCAACATCCAAGCACATGCTGTGAGTTCATAATATTTCACACATCGATTTGTTAACCCTTTATTTACCTTTTCACTTCCAGCCAGGTCCACCAGGTACAGCTTCCCACTCAGTTTCTGCTCCGTCTCCACATTCTCTTGTTTGATGTTTATCAGGAAGATGCTGTGGCTACGAGAACTGTGCTCATTCATGTCTGAGGAATCAAATAAAGAACATTGAAGGCAACATTTCATTCCCACACTCACTTTGCAACTCTTCTTGTGCACGTTTCATCTCGACACCCCTGTACTGTTACACATGAAGAAGAAGGTCTAAAAAAACAGCTGACATGAAGGGCGTGACAGTGTAGATGTCAGAACATCTGAAAGATGAAAAGTGTGACTCACTGGTGACTGCTACGTGACGGTTGACCTTTCCTTCATCAATCACATCCATCACTTCTTCAGGACTTGTCACAAAGCGCTCTGTGCAGCCCTGAGTAAAACCAACAGGTGCATATTACACTTTTAATGTGATTCCACATGATTTGTGCACCTACTGTTTAATTATGCATAGCAATAAATACTAGGCTGATTTAGCAACCAGTTAGCTACTTTTATTTGCACTACTGCTGTATCTGCACAACCGTGTCTAATGAAAATCAACAGTTTTTTGAATTATACTTTCTCCTGAAGACTTTCAAATGTTAACTCAGTCAGAGGTATTTTTTTTTTAATAACGGTTACTTATTATATTATACTTCTTAGATTACAGGTTACAGATGAGATATAGCTTTTTGGCTAAATCTGGCATGTTTTCAGTAATGATATTAATGTAGTTCATTAAATAAACCAATAAATAAAATAAATTCAAGGTGTTTTTTTGTGGTGGTTTTCTGTCAAACCATGGGTTTAAGAGTTACAGTACACTACTTGTGTTTTATCTATATAACAGCATTGACAATAAAGTTGATTTTGATGGAATATTTTTCATAAAGGGTAAAAAAAAAATGAGGGGGAAGAAAAATAAACTAATGAAAAAGAATAAAAGAAGGGAAAATGACTGATTTTTGCATTTTCAAGAATGACAACAGGAGAATCACGGGATGGATGCGAAACAATACATTTGTCAGGACCAAAACATAAAGTGTGAAGAGTACCATTTGCATTCTGTAATATTGCAGTAGATAAATATATAAAAAAAATAGAATACATCAGAGCGCCTTCAATGTTTTGGTGCCCTCCATCAGTCAGAGATAAACAAAGCTGATAAAATGCACCTTCTTTATCAGACATATGAGAACATTCATCAGTGTGGAATAAATAAGTTTTCAAAATGTGCAACGGTTTTTTTTTCTTTCAGAATCCAAACAACTATCAATAAATAATAAATTGCTGCATTAATAAATCATGTTTCGGACTCACCTTAACATAAGGGACTCTGTACTTGTCTTCATGCACCGAGAGGTTAGTTTTTGTCACTGTTAAAATAAGAAATCATAGGGGTAGACATCAGTTTTTTTGCTTTCAATGCACTGGTATTTGTATTTTTGCAGTAAAAACTGTTAATTTTAACACAAACAAGAAAACATAGTCATCAACATCCCTCGCCAGATTGGTTGTCATTATAACCCACAACCGTTTCCAAAATGTCCTAAATCGAACAACTTAGATGTATACATAAGAAAATGTCATCACATCAGAATATAAAATTACTAACTATCCTAAACGGTTTCTAAGAAAAGCTGTCCCCTTTGAAGATATCTCGAACAGAGTAAAAAAACGAAACAAGGGCAATAACTCCGAAAAAAAGTAATTGCGCGCTTCTCATTTTCGAACTCCATCAAGGTATTGATACCCTGAAGCCAAACACCGAATTTGGTTATCCTAATTTAAACGGTTTCTAAGAAAAGCTGTCTCCTTTGAAAATACCTCAAACAGAGTAAAAGAAACATAACAAGGGCAATAACTCCGGAAAAAATAATTGAGCGCTTCTCATTTTCGAGCACCATCAATGTATTGATACCCTAAAGGCAAACACCAAATTTGGTTATCCTATTTTAAACGGTTTCAAAGAAAACCCGTACCCTTTGAAGATACCTGGAGCAAAGTCCAAAAAACGGAACAAGGGCAATAACTCCGGAAAAAATAATTGCATGCTTCTCATTTTTGAACTCCATCAAGGTATTGATATCCTTTCTGAGAAAACCTGTCCCCTTTAACTCGGACGGACGGATGCATGGACAAACGCATGGAAAGACGGAGCTCAAACCTATCTCCTCCTTCCACACTTTGTGGCGGGGGACAATAAAAAAAGTTTCTAACTAGGCCAAGCTAGGGATGAGTGACAACAGTGAGACAAAGTGCAAACAAAAAAAAAAAAAACAAACACTCACAAATTGCTGTATTAGTCATTTCGTATTTGACAACCCTATCATAGTGGGCATAATTAAATTTTCTCAGATGGAGCTGGCTGTATCATCCTTGCAGTGTGTGTGTGTGTGTCCTTTTTTCCTCAAATGCCCACATATATTGTTATTATTTGCCTCAGCGATTTCGATTCATACTGCTTGTGGTTGGTCCTTTCTTTTGTTCATAGCTGTAATGTTCTTCAGTCAGGGAGGCGTCCTGCATACAAATGGAGGCTTCTACAACTGTCTGCGTCTCCACTACAGATCTAATCCCAAAGGATGCTGTGTGTAGCTCTCTATCTATCCTGTTCATACTGGGTGTGTATCAGCGTTGAGACGATCAGCTTTAAAACTGTGATGCTGCGTAGCGTGCAGAGGAGAAAAAGAAATGCAAAGCTTTGCTGTTTGGGTCACATTAGTTAAATAGAAAATGTCTTACCAAGCTGTCTGGTAGCTCAGTTATTCTACCCTAATTCAAACATTTATTAAAAAAATACAAAAAAATTGTTGTTTTTATTGGTCCCAAACAGTGTTGTGGTCAATTACATTTTTAAGTTACAATTACATCTTCAATTATCCATATACTCCATTATGATGACGGTGACCAGCATTTTTTCCAATTCCAATTCCAATTATTATTTTTCCACTGAAAATCAATTACAATTATTTTCTCAATTACTAAAGTTCCATTACAATTAATCACAATCACTGAGCCTTTAATAAATAAGCCCATAAAACGTAGCCGTCCTCTTGTGTTAGCTTTCTGTTAGCATTTCTTATGATAACAGGTCAGTTTGGACCCATGTCTGAAATTGGCTTTAAAATGCACTAAATAAAATATTATCCATCATCTAATTTGTTTCTCATCTCTTGGTTACCTTGTTAGGCTTCCTTATTAATGAAAATATTGGTATTAATATTATTGGTGTGGGCGTCTGAGCCTTTGTTCTGTCAGTAGTGACAAAGACTTGATATGAAACATATTATTGTTAACTATGTATGTGTAAGTCATAGAACTGTAACGTGGTTCCACAGGTTTGCGTTTAATTAAATTGCAAATGACAGTTTTAATAGAATTTCCATACCAATTATAATTACAAAGTAAATTATCTGAACTCATTTACAATTCAATTATGATGACAACAGCAACATATTTCTTTAATTATAATTACGTCACAATTGTAATTCATGACCGAATACTTGATTACAATTATAATCCTGGACCCAAATAAACAAAACAAGATTGTAGTTTAAAGAAAAAAGATGCATTTGTTTTCATAATTTTAAAATATTTAAATACCATCCAGAAGGTCCCGCACTTTATCCAAGTAGATTTCAAAGTAGGAGACCTGGAAGAACAGAATTATAAAATCAATAACACGGGAAAGGTTTTACAAAAGAACAAAAGAACATGAACACATATTAAATAAGAGGGGTAGAATAGCGGCTTAATGTATGACACTACATGTTTAATGACGCTGTAATCTGTACTGCTGTGGGTCTGTGGCTGGATATTATCCTCTATTATAAGATTGTAGCTTAAATGGAAAAAAAGGTCATTGGGGTCATTGTGGTTATCATAATTTATCGATGCTTGGCAGCATCCTCTCCATGTGAGGATTACATCAGAGGTACAAAGTGAATTCCCAGTGGATGTAACCTTGTGTGAAAGAGAAACACTGGCTATGTCAGACAAGCTGCACACACATGAACAAACATGAGTTCATACATTAACATGGAAATCCATACAGACCTTAATATGGAATTCCAGGTTTTCATCCAAGGCAAATATATGTTCGAAAATGTCCTCTGCGATGCGTGGAATGATTCCCATCCCCTGAGGATCATGAAGGTTTCCCTTCAGACAGAAAAGGAGCATTTAGAATTAGTTCTTTCATTTTAACAAGATACAGTATATGTGATGTAAATGTATAAGGTGATTGACTAAGGGGGGAAACAGCTATGGGTTTTTTGTTTTTTTACTTCACCTCCATAGTGTGAGTCTTTCCAGACGAGGTCTGTCCGTAAGCAAAGATTGTCCCATTGTATCCATCAAGCACATCTAGAAAGAGGAGGGATTACAATATTTTCAAGAGAAATCCTTTCGGAAAAGGATACATTGCGTAATACTGTCAGAAATAAAGAATTCAGTCATAAAGATGAAATGAGACAGGTATCTCTGACCTTTGATTCAGAGACAGCTCACACAAAGCCTAATAAAAGCTAGTGTGCACATGGTAGTCAGGCTTGGTTAGACACAGTATGACCTCTGTGGCTCTGTGTGGTGAATAAAAGCTTCCTGCAGTGTTCATACAGTATATACTGTGTTTTCCATGGTATAGCGTAATGCAGTATTGACCATTTTCCAAGAAAGCAGCAACATTCCTGGAAAAATCCACATCAGGCTGCTCCGTCACATGACTCAGACATAGTAAAACCCTATTTTTATTTTATTTTATTCTATTTTATTGTTTTGCACATCACAAATGTAGATATTTTTTAATATGTATTTTTTTGTGTGTACATCGTTCTATGTCATGCTTGCTTTGCCAGTGTAAGCGTGTTTCTCCAATTCTCTAATTCTCCAATAAAGCTGTTTTGAATTGAAATAAATAAAATTGTATCCCTGCGAGTTGTTTCATAAGGAAAGCATCTATGTCTATGTCAATGTCAGTGCCAATGTCAGCTTTATTTATATAGCACATAAAAATAGCCAGCAGCATACCAAAGTGCTTTACAATAAAAGGGAGAGACATTAAAATATATAAAACAATGGCACCACAAATAAAAACACAATAACTCAATAACTCAACTCTGCCAAAGGCCACAGTAAACAAGTGAGTCTTAAGTTGTGTTTTAAAGCATCACATTTCCTGAAAAAAAGTATCTTACATTTTAAACCTTAATTATTGTATCTTTTATTTACGCTCTTCCTGCCATAAATACATATGAGCTAATTCCACTAGACAATCAGTGTTTGGAATAACGCCGTTTAAAATAACGGCGTTTGTTTTTCAGTAACGGGGTAATCTAGCTAATTACTTTTTACGCCGTTACAACGCCGTTATCGTTACTGAACGTTAAATGCGGTGCGTTACATTGATTAAATAAACTGCTATCCGAAAGCATCCCTGGCTTCTTATTCAATGTAGTGAGGAGGTGGGTTAAAAACAAGGTCAGTGATTATGATTGGCTAAGGCAACGTC
This sequence comes from Gouania willdenowi, assembly GCF_900634775.1. Taxonomy (NCBI): domain Eukaryota; kingdom Metazoa; phylum Chordata; class Actinopteri; order Blenniiformes; family Gobiesocidae; genus Gouania; species Gouania willdenowi. The sequence goes on along the minus strand of NC_041048.1, from coordinate 12,720,453 downwards.
ATGTTTCATGGTAGCCAATCAGGGCCAGTGTTTTTACACGTGTGCCAGCAAGAGGAGGCGGGTTAAAAACAAGGTGAGCAATTATGATTGGCTAAGGCGACGTGCCAGCATACGCGACACACACTTGCGACACACACACTGCAGATTTGATGAAGCAGCAGAGATGGAGAGCATGGAGCATGAATTCTTTGACATATAGCAACGTTTTTTTTTTTTTAACAGTAATGCAGATAGTTACTTTCCTTGGAAATGAGTTACTTTTATTATAGAGTAATTTAGTTACTAACGCAGTTACTTTTTGGAACAAGTAGTGAGTAACTATAACTAATTACTTTTTTAAAGTAACATTCCCAACACTGTAGACAATGTATGCCAACTTGCTGAAAACTCCACACATAGACCACTTTCATTTTGATATTCATTAGGATTTGTGTCAAACCTTTGAAACCAGCATATTGTTGATCTAATAAGCTTTAATTTGATGTATAACAATCGTGGTTTGCATATTTTCTGGATGCAGAAGTAGTTTCAAGAAAAATCAGTTGTCTGTAGTGATCACAATAGCAATAAACAGCGTTTTTAGGGTCATATTAGAAAAAACACAAGTGGGAATGAGGTATTTTTCTGTTACCACTCAATAACGTGTTCAGGACATCCCAAGGGTTGAAGAAAATCAAGTGGCAAATTGTGATTCTTTCTTTTCTCATTGCTATCAGATCAGCCACAAACATCAAAACAAAGACCACTATATGACAATGAATAATTGTGTCCTTGAAGAAAATAAGGACGGCAATCGATGTGTGCACCTAACTACAGAGACTAGTACTACCTGCAGAGATATAGATGGAACCAAACCCTGTATACAAGCCTGAGAGAATGAAAGTGGAAAAGAAGGCAGAATGAAAGAAAGAGGAAACAGCAACCAGAAAAAATAAAGAAAACAGCAAAGCCGTATATACAGTATGTATATACACAAGAATAAGATGCCAGTATATTCTGTCCTTATCTGTCCTGATTGATACATTTTTAATTGACAAACCTATTTTTAATTTCTTTCATCCTGCAAAAGCCTAAAATCCTTTTTTTTTTTTTTTTTTTAATTCTGTGCTAGAATAAAACTTTCCCTCTTATTCTTTTTTCTTCAGCCTCTGAGGTAATCTCACTCTCTATCACCTAATCATGCACATCAAATCAGTCTTTTTCATGTGCCTTCTACAACTTCCACTTTCACTTTGAAGAAGAAAGAAACACCAAAGCCTGTTAGAGAGGGAGACACTATAAGAGATGCAGACTGATGCAGAGTGGAAATGAAAAGAAAGAAACAACTGAAGGCTCAATGATGTTTGTTTGATCTAAAGCTCACAGGATACAAGAGTCGAAACGTGATTCTACGATACGGCTGAAACGATTCATAGAGTTACTCGATTAACTCGATTACAAAAATTCCTCGAGGCAAAAATTGTGCCTCGAAGCATCTTTACATTCCTATGACGTGCACTATACGCGTAGAGGCCGCACACCACTAGTGCGTCATCAATGCGTGAAAAACATTCTATATTTAGTTGGCGCCATGGCGGAGAGTAAGCGACAGAGAACGTCTGAAGTCTGGGATCATTACATCCTCAAAAATGAAGAAAACAAGGTGCAATCATGTGTTTACTGCAAACAATACCTGGCATACCACAGCAGTACGACTCCAATGATGCAGCATCTCAACCGAAAGCATTCACATGCTGTTTCAACAAGCGTCAAAGCGTCGCTGAAACAAGGTAATGTAGCGCTAATTTAGGCCGATAATCAATAAATAAATAAATTAACCGGACGATAAATGAAAATGAACGCGGACGTTTTCCAGCCTCGATATATTGACATATGCATGTGTATTTGGCTGCACGCTGCAGAGGTTAGCGTTAGCAACGGATATAAAACAGCAGATAACTCAGTCAGTTCTAATAATTTCTCGGTGAACCTGCAGCGTAATAACTCTAAAACAGTACACGATAAATCAGGTAAATCAAACAGTTATAGTCCCGTAGATGTAGCAACTTTAGCTTCAGATTGCTACAGCGGCTACACCCAGCGGCCTGTGTAGCAGCGGAGCCTCGTACCAGCGGTGTCCGCCAGCGGAGGAGACGTACAGTAAGCGGTGTGATCGAAAGCACGCACGGCACGCATGTACTGTACACACAAACCAGGGTAGACGGTCTTGAAATCCTTAAAAAGATAAGGTATTAAATTTGATATAGCCAAATTTAAGGCCTTAAAAACTTTACATTTGAGAAAAAGGGCATTCAATTTGAGAAATTGTAGCATTAAATATTGCGGTACGCCTCAGTGCCTGTGCTGTGAAGTGTTGTGGATTTTAAACACTGTCTCTGATCATCACTGTGTCAATTCTAATAACGTCAGCAGCACAATATTTTGATATAGAATAGAAATACTTTATTAAGCTCGAAATAAATTAATTTTCTCAGCTGCTAGAAACATAATTCCAGTGTTTGTAAAACACATACACACACAGGTTTCTAGGTTACCATAGCAAATCATCCCAGAAATGATATATTATTTGTTAGTAGTTAGTTGACTTAACTGTATTGTTATTTAATTGTTGGCACTGACACTTGTTAACACTACATGGTTAAATTGCAATAAATGGGCTTAGTTTTGGAGCCAAATGTTGTTTTTTTGAGAAATAAAAGCCAAATGCTTGATCTTTTTACAGCCACGTCATTTTCGTTAAGCATTATTTGTTTTGGTTGCTTATAAACAAAACGCAAAAAAAAAAAAAAAAATAAAATAAAAATCCAATTAATCGATCGATAGTGCGAGATTAATCGATTCCAAAAAGAATCAATAGCTGCACAGCCCTATTCTACGAGTATGATCGTTGTCAGTCGTGTGCTTTTAGAGGCTGTTGTAGGTGGTGTGATTACATCCTGTATTAACTGGGTTTCTCATACTTGTTAGGAGTTGCTATGACAAAACATGAAAAGATCTTGATTAGGGATGGCATGGTAATTGGAAAGCATTTCACCTCCACACATTTTCTTTCAATTTGAAAAGCACAAAATGAGACTCACCTTTGACCAGCTGTTTGGCACATGTGTTGTAGACCTGCTCCTGTGTCGTGTTAGTCGGAAATACTTTGTCAAACACATATGTTCTACCCTGTGAAAGTAAAGAAACACAGTCAAGGAATAGCCTAAACCGCTCATGTTCTCATTTTAACTTGATGTCAAAATCTATAGGTTGAAATGTAAATAAGGTAATATGATGAAAAGATACATATTTTGAATTTCCACACTGGGTGATTTATGACAAATGTTGCCGCCCCCACCACAATGTCCAGGAACAAAGGAAAAAAGGGTTGAACATCCCTTTTTTTCAGCAACATGCACCAGAAATAATAATCCATAAATGGATGACAAACATAGATAATACTAATATAATATTTCATGAATTTAAAGCCAAACTAAAAGCCAGACTATTAACAGATTAAAATTCTTGAATTTATTTTTTATTTTTTATAAATGATTATGTTCACTGAAAACCCCCCGAAAAAAGTCTATTACTTTCATTTTAAAGAATCTAAATCTCATAAGAACAAATTGGAAAAAAAAATGTGTCTATAAAATAATGAAGACACTTCATGACAATGTTCTGCTATAAAACAATGACTTGCAGACCTGAAAGCTTTAGGTCATTAATAGGCAAATGGAAATCGAAAACAAACCAAATAGCTCAAACTGAGTCAACGTGAGCATTAAATAAAAACAATACATTAAAAAACCATCACAGATTAAGCCAACATGGTCTTTACAATAGGTGTAATACAAACTCTCCTTATAACCTTCGCACACTAATAGCCGTGTATTGAATTTGGTGTAATAAAGAAAAAGATATTTAAAAAAGAGCATTACAATAATAATTCCCACCAATGATAAAAGCATGAATCATTGTCTCTGTATTTGCTATGAAAAAAGCACTTTTTTGGGGGTTTTTTTATGTTAAAGTGCTATTTTGGCTCTGTTGGGGTTGCTAGTCAAAATTGAACTACTTTTAACCTGTTGGCACTTACACACAAGAGAATCTCCCTCTTAAAATGTCATTTATCTTGTTTATACATCATGACCAATAACAAGGACAGCAGATTTGACTTGGCAGAGATGGAGGAAGTTGTATTTCATCCACAACTTGGTTTATGGGCTACCACGGAAAACTAGCTTTGTGAAGTAGATTTGCTGAGTCCATTTATTTGATTTAAGCAAGAACAGCAGTAAAAACATCACGTTAAGAAGCTCGTCTGTTTCCTTTTGAGAGGCATAATGTATCTCCTGTGTATTTGGACTTGTTGTGAAGCACTAGGCTTTTTGTGTGCAGTGAGTAGTGTAGTTTTGGCCAAAAACTTTGATCGAGTCCAACAGACAGAGAGATCACATAAGGTGCAGCCATTAGAGGAAGCATTCAAGCACTGTGATGGAACTTAGAAGGAAGAAATTGAGTTAGGAAATAGAGCGTGGCAGAAAAATGCTGACAGGTAGAAATGAAAAAGGCAGAAGAATATCCAACCGAGAGTGATGGCAAGTGGAGAAAAGTTCTCTGAAGATGGGTTGGTGTCAGGTATACAGCTTTTCCTTGATTTATTGATCATTTCAATCCCCAAATGTAAGAAATAATCATTATGATGGACATTCACATTCATAGATTGAACACTTTGTGTAATAATTGCTTTGTAATGCAGTAATAACTGATGCCACAATCTACTACTACTACTACTACTACTACAACTACTACTACTACTACTACTACTACCACCACTACCACCACCACTACCACCACTACCACTACCACCACCACCACCACTACCACCACCACTACCACCACCACTACCACTACCACCACCACTACCACCACCACTACCACCACCACTACCACTACCACCACCACTACCACCACCACCACCACTACCACCACCACTACCACCACCACCACCACTACCACCACCACTACCACTACCACCACTACCACTACTACCACTACCACCACCACTCCCACTACCACTACTACCACTACTACCACCACCATTACCACTACCACCACCACTACCACCACCACTCCCACTACCACCATCACCACCACCACCACCACTACTACCACTACTACCACTACTACCACCACTACCATTACCACTACCACCACCACTACCACCACCACTCCCACAAACACTACTACCACTACCACCACCATTACCACTACCACCACCACCACCACCACCACCACTCCCAATATAGAAATTTATAATATTGCCTTTAACAATATATATATATATATATGTATCAAAATACTCATTTTAGGAGTCCCTGCTTTTGCTAATTCTCAGAAAAGCATGAAAAGAACAGTTAGATTGATTGCTGATTGTGCCCTAACCCAAATCTACCACTAAACAAGCCATACTACAGAACTCACTCACACATGCTGTCCCTTATGGGGGACATAAGGGGGGGCCAAAAGTAGCGCAAACTGTTAGTAAATGTACCTGCGTGTCATTTTGCATCAGCAAATTTGACTTAGAATTGTCTTCATGGTCAGACTTCATTTGAAGTGACATAATCGAGATTTATATCGTATATTGCCACTTTGAGAAAAAATATTGAGATATGGTATTTGGTCCATATCGCCCAGCCCTACTACTACTACTACTGCTGCTACAACTACTACAAAATGTGAACATTTCACGTTTGTTTATCTTGTGTTTCTTAACATGCATTAAGACAAGGGTAGTTAAAAGGAAACTACAATTATAGACAACTACAAATACACTAACCTTAACAAGTAGGAGTAAAACTATTGGTTTGTAATATGACAATCAAAATGACTATGGAATTATTATCTTACCAATGATTAGAACGTGGAACATTAAAACATGGATCTTCTCTCCTGATTCATCTTGATGCTTTCTCTGCTTCATCTGTATCGTTCTACACCAGTAATACACAATGCCTTCATTGCTTTTTAGAGTGACTACCCCACAAACCTCGATGGACGTACAACGTCTCACCTTTCAGCCCCGCCTGCATTATCAGTCTATCCATCACAACAGGTCAGATTCATATAGTTTTAAATTTTAATGTAGGAATAGGTTTCCCTTTCAGCTCTAACCTCAACCTCTAACCACTTATCCTTTCTGTGTGAGTCTTGCACATCAAATAGGACACTTAGCACTCCAGTTTCCTTCCAAGGCCGATGTTTGTTTGATCAATATCAGTTTGAGTCTCTAAACTGACCACAGAAGTATTCTTATCCTCTTGGCTTTCTGTTGCAAATAAAAAATAAAAAAAAACACATTAAACCCTGTTGACAAAGGAACTGTTAAATTGTGACCATTGTCTCAAGGGAGGCAGCCATTCTTATTAAACCTTTTATAAAAACAAAGGAGCTTTTCTTACCAAAACCCATTTATTTCTGTATATATTTTGAATGAGTAGATTGTAAAAAAACACACGCGCACACAAACTGCATGCACACCACTATTTGTATCCCTTTGATATAAGATAACCCACTTCTGTTCTTATTACTTTACACACAGTTATAACAGAGGTTTTCAGTGCACATGCATCTGCTGTGATCTAGAAAGCACACAAACTATTCCCAGAAAACCTGTCTACAAGTGAAAGCATGTCTTTGAAACCTACACTGCCTGCTATGATATAAAGCATGAAATAAAACACAGCCAACCTGACACGTGACGGTTCAGAACACAGGCTCTGGTTTCCAGCCAAGCACTTAATTAACAGCAGCAACGCTAGAGCTGGAGACCCAGTTAGCTTCCAGGCCATCCATTGAGCACTTACTCCATCATATTGATTTTGAGAGCATCCACAGCAGAAACATGCCAACCTGGCTGCTTTTGTGTATTGTGTTATCAATGGGTGGTGTATGTATTGTGTACCGATGAGTAGGAACTTTACTGTCGATGTGAGAATAAGAACCAGAATTTTAATCTTCACACATTTATGGTAGTGCACTCTTTATTTTAAAACAGGACATGGCAGAACAGTTCTATTTATTTAGAATTAAAAGGCATTGCCTTCTAGGCTCAAACAGAGACCCTAAGATATGCGTTTCAAACAGTTTCTCTTCTGGTTTTAATGGAATTGTTTAAGGGTGTCCAAATCCGATATTGATATTGAATATTGGTCCTATATCAGCAAAAAAAAAACAAGTATCTGAATATATAAGCCTGCATCTAAAATCTCCAATATAATATGTATTGTTTTTATTAGATTTATTACTGTAAGGTTATTTTTCAAGGTCTTCCAATTTATTTATTTGATTCAATTGTCGAATACTATTATGTTTAAAGTTAAAATGTAGGTAACCAATTGGTTAATAATAAACAAATAATTTTTTCCTCATACCTACTGTCGCTAACTAGTGTTTTCTGTTTGACTAATATCACTGAACCAAGCCTTTTCTAACAATAAGTAATAAAAGTATGTATGAAAAAGGCTGATATCGTATCAGAAGATTGCAATGTTGGTATTGTATCTGAAGTGAAAACGTTGCATCAGGAAACCCCTAGAATTGTTGCTACATAAACAATATTAATCTATTATTCACCCATTGTTTATAGAACAAAAATACCTGTTTGTAGTAGCATATTTTTTTGTCTCATTGATATTAAAAAATATTGAATAGGCATGTGCTGGTTGTCTCACTAAGCCTTAAGGTGACCTCAGCTTGTCTCTCTCTGACTGTCAGCCATGAGATTGACTGCACCCTGTAACCTGACTTGCGTCAAATGTCAGCTTGGATTCCGGCAAACCTCAAAGGCACACCACAGACTTTTTGACCTAAAGAGTTGACCCATATGAGTTATTTTAAATGATTCCTCAGGCCAATATACAGCAATTGACAGTATCAATGCTCTGAGCGGGGATTCCCTCTTGAAATACCGCCCTTGTAAGTTTGGAGAAACGGACCGTCTTTGGCCAGGTCATGTGACCTGGAAAATGCCTGGAGAACGTCTCAGTTTATGGCAGTCACGTGACAACAGGCTCGGATATACTCATTAGGCTAAGGCTTTTGCTAGTATTTTTCCGCTTGTTTGACTCCTAGTCATGGCCGAGGCAAGCAAAAAGTTTAAAACTGCTTCTGAGGAAGCTAAAAAGACATTGCCAAGACCCGGCCCCCTCCGCTGACCCGCCTTCCACCCGTCCCCTGTCCGCACTGACCCCGGCCGCCGCTCCGACCTCCGGCAAAGGGGAAGTAGGGGGGGAGCGCCATCGACACAGCGAGGAGGGCCGAGCCCAGCCTCGCTTCGCTTCCCAGCCCGACCGACCAAGCTCTTAGAGCCAATCCTTATCCCGAAGTTACAGGTCAACTACTGTCTGCATTCAAAATGAAAAGGGAGGCTGGCCCCAGTGACTGTTGATTTTTGCGACGTGAAAGTTACAGGTCTAGCGCCCCTAGTGGCCAAAAGTTACACAGTGTGCCTTTAAAGATGGAAAAACAAAAACACATCAGTTTTTTTTAATTCGTGCCCAACAATTATTTGTTGTTTAATTTCTCCAATTAGATAAGTAGATTAAATATGAAGAATCACTTCCACTGGGAAATATAAACAGGAGAAATAATTTAATTAAAACTACAAAAACAACCTTTTTTGCAATCTTGTGTGACAATTCTTTTGCGAATGGTTGTGCTTTTGTCATTTTTTTTTTGGAACAAAAAGACCCCCCACAAATAAATATATGTTGTTTTTTTTTTTTTATCTCAGAAATGTCATTACATATGGAGCAGTGCTAATGATGATATTTCTAACATTGCCAGAAGTTTGGTTTGAACTGTGGTCAAAACTGCACAAACAATCTTGAGCTAAAATAAACAAGTAATCTCCTACCAGTATTACATAAAGGAGTTTCAACCTAATCAACAAAAAGCTAAGAGCAAAATCCCTCCACAGAGAGATTTATCACTGGCTTTCAAATTAATTTTGTGCCAGCGTTTTTGGACAATATTTCTGCGTTGTCTGAGTAATGTGAATAACTAACAGAGAGAAGATTCAATACTGCTCACTAGGAACAAAACAGACAATTGAAAAACTGCTGAAAACGTATTGTAAGGCATCACATTCTTTTATATTAGTATGACGTGAAAAAAGAATTAACTATCCCAAATAGATACATGGCATCTGGTGCAGCTCAACCTTTGCACAAACTTCACAAATAAAGCCATCAATGTGTGAAATAAAGCTCCCACCGGTCTAAAAATCAGCTCTAATAGTTTGAGTAGACTATGAATAATGACCCATAAGTATCCAATTATGCCAGCATTAAAGCTGATATCTGGAGTTTCTGAGAAATCTATGTTTATGTATTATTCTTTTGAAATGCAAAAAATACCTAACTAGTCTTTTACTATGGTCTACTGCTGGTGGTCATTCATATACATTAATGTATTTAGGTCCCGCCTTCATCCATAGACCCCTATACAAAAGTCCAGGTACAAAGCTTGTGGATAAACGTCTTTGTGACTGCAACAGAATTTATCTGGGCGCTGCTTTTCAAAGGATTTCGAACGGACCAGGATTTGGCGACATTTCTCATGGACAGGTAATAAACATGTTTTAATCAAAAGTTATGGCACTCTAACAATAAATGTGTAGTTTTTGTAGTTATGCTTTGCAATGTGCGTGCACAAAAGTAGAGGCGTAGCTTCTGGTAGACTGGCAGAGACGGGAGGAAGTAGAGCTATTGGGGGCGGGACATCGAGACGTTCTCTCAGAAACTCCAGATCACAGCTTTAAGTAGAACATGTAACACTGAAGGTTTGTTTCTGACTAGCTAATACTTAATGAGTACAGTAACTCATTAACTGTCCATTTTTATGTATCAAAAACGGAGATGGAAATGAGCTTTTTGCTAAATCTGGCACATCTATTTTCTTTGTTTGTCGTTTTAGTATTTTGTCTGTAATGTGTTCTGTTAGCTCTTTGTTTTGTCTTCTGATGGATATTGTTTCCGGTCTGTTTATTCACCCCCAGTATTATTTTGTTTTGAAATGCCAATGTTTTTTTTTTTTTGCTTGAAGCCGGTCCCAAGACTATTTAACGTTCCGCTTGCAATGCATCATGGGGCAGTTGAGTATCACTGTGCCCACAGTCCATACTTAAAAAATGTCCTGATATAGTATAAAGTACATCCAGGTATTTCTTGCATACTCAATCTTTCCATACTATCTAATGTGAACGCACGACACACTAATTTTGACGTCAGGCTTAGTATGAGTAGTATGAGAGGTATGTTAGTGTACGATATCAAGTCCTGCTGCATTGTCTTCTGTGTCTGGAATGTCTCTATCTCCCGGCTGGTCTTTATCTTGGATGTTGGTTGATATTGACATTTACTCCATGTTTCATTTCTGAGTTTGTTTTTACCTCTATGTTTGTAAAGACTTTGTTTGAGCTTATATTCAAGGACTTTCTTTTGTAGAGATACTCCTGTATTCTGCCTCCCTCTCGGCATTTTGGTCCTCCAGATACCTCACCCTTCCTCAACACTAAGGGTGTGAAAAAAAAAATTGATTTCACGATATATGGCGATTTTTTTTTTTTTCCTATATTTTTTCTATAATTCATTATTTTCTTATTGTATTTTTCTCATTTTTGTGGATGTGTGTTTTCTACTGCAGGAGACATTGCCACATCTCAGCGGAGCAGCCTAACTACTGGGCATGTTGACCAGCTCCTGTTCCTACATAAAATCCTTGAAAATTATGCCACCTCCGCACCTCCACTCTGATAGATGGCGTCATAGATATAATAATAATAATAAATAAGATGTTTTGAAGCAAATAGTTTTGACTCAATTTGTCCTCTGAATGAACAATATCTTCTGATGAACATACTGTATACAGCAACTTGATTTTTCATCTCTATCTTTCATTTTGACATTAACTGGGTAGAATATTGCAATTTCCTGATAATATCGCATCGTGACCCAAGTATCGTGATACGTATCATATTGCAATATATTTGCCAATACTCACCCCTACTCAACACTGAACCTTTCTCTGTTATTCACCCTTCTAGGTTCATTAAAGTTAATCAAAAACCTCCTTATTTTATTCAGCAAACAGTTTTCCTCACAAAAATACATTACAAATAGCGGAAAACCATACAGCAACACTTAATAATGAAAGAAATACTGTATAAAAGAGAGGAGGGAGGCTTCTACAACTGTCTCCCATTCTGTTGTTTTGTAAAATGATATTTGTAACAAATCAGACAGTTCATAAACAACGAAAAATCTAACCTTCCTTTTCCACCTCTTAATAACTAAGCTGAACGGTCTAGTTGTTGTTTTCAAGAGGTCTAATCATCACAGCTGCAGGTACAAACAAGCTCTCCCACAAGAACTGATTATTGCTCACTCTGTTGCCAATGAGCCATTTGTAATGCGACAACATGCAAATCATGCTAAATAACCGTCAGAGAGGGGGAGGAGGATGATTTACAAAGCTGCCCTCTTTGGCTGAGTCAGTTATATAAGATGGATGACAACTACTACCAAACCATATGGTGTGCTGCTAACTCCATTGTGCACCTAGGGGCCATTCGTTTCCATAAACATGTATGTATAGGACATGATGGACTTCTGTTGAATGTTAAACTTTGAATCTGTTGACTTATGCATCAGTCATTTATTCACACAAATACTGTGTGATTCTACAGTGATTGTTTTGGGCGATCAGCTCTGTTTGTCAGGTCAAACACCCCAAAGCTTCAGCCAGCCTGAAATTTACTGCTGTTTGCCAGTAGGCATCAAGGCAGTGGGCTGCAACCACTGAGAGGGAGAGGCACACACATCATTAAATGGTGAGAGAGGGCAACTCAGAATGGGTAAAAACACCACTAATGCACATACTGTGTACTGTGGAAATCAAACTAACAAACTGTCAAAGTTTAACACCGAAAGGAAAATACTGTATAACTATAACTTATATTAATATTTTCACAATATACATTCAATACAGATTCTGCACAAGTTCTACATATACAGTTTATACATTCGCATCACACATACCGGTATATACATACGTACACACATATAGATACATACACATGAATGTATTTGACACAATATAAATATTAAACTATTTCATATTTACGACACAAATTTCATCAATTAAATTTAGAGTGGCAATATATAAATTAACAAAAACCTTTTATTATGTATTATTGAATTTTATGTAATTATATACATATTATATATTATTGCTGTCAGAGGTCAAATTGTTGCTCTTCTTTCCTTATACTTACTAATAATATATGATTTAAAAAGCTTTTTAAACTGGTTTATGTTGGTGTTTTGTTCTATTTAATCCTTTAGGCAGTTCCAAAATTTAACCCCTGCAATTGTTATACTTGTCTTTTTCAATGTTGTTGTAGCATATTGTATCTTGAAATGTAGTTTTCCTCTTAAATTTTATCCCCTTCTCTAAAAATCATATATTGTATATATAACATGCTATGCTGATCATACTACAATAGATATTCTAAATGCCTTTGGGAAATCTTAATGAGTATTCATTTGTAAATATTTTTCACTACTAAATAATAATCCATTTTTATTCATTTTTTTTAATTTTTTCAGAGTATTGCAATGCATACATTTCACATCTGTATTCATTGCTGTACATCTTGATTGTAAAACAGTCATAACAAGATTGATACATTTTTAATACAACAAGATGGCAATACTTCTCTTTTTTTGTTTTTTGTTTTCAAAACTGGGATGCATAAAACCAAAATAAGAAATAAAAAAAAATATAATAACAAAAAATAAAATAAAATAAAAATTAGACAGAGGGAGACATTCTGATAGTTTTAAGGAGTTTCCCTTATCGTTGTCTTTATTCAAGAGCGCCTTTCTGAGCACTCAAGGACAAAGTAGGTAAAAAAACAAAAAAAAAAAACTATTCTGTGTTCTCTTCTGCAAATGATGTTCTATAACACTGCAAGGAAAGCCAAGAAATCAGTAACCTAACAAATTTTCAAGGCTTCTTCAGATTTAGATTTAGACACTAGTAATTCATTCATTCTATCAGGTAGATTCCCTAAGGGATTTTGAGACCTCTGGTAGCATCACAGTGAAAAACACACAGAGATCAAACACTCCAACAAAATATTAAAGACATTGGCTGGAAGTTATTTTTGTGTTGTCGCGTCCTGGTGAAGTGTTAAATAACTCAGTACTGGTTGTAAAAGCAGCAATGACAGCTGACACGGTGCAGGCTGTGGGCAGCACTTTCCCATGTCTAAGTCATATGCTTCATTGCTATCCACCCCCTCTTTCTATACCTCAGAGGCTTTATTCGGTCGTGTAATCATGTTGTGCTGCATCCACCTTGGGCTTTGACGGACAAAACAAACAACGGAAAGTTGAAGAAGGTGCCTTTTTCTGCTTAAATGTCAGCTAAGCATATTGACCATGTCAGGGGGCGTCAGAGAAGGTTAGAGCTAGTGGGCTGAAATCCCAGTGTTAATGCCAGCTCATATCATTTTTTTTTTCAGTCCGACTGAGTGAAAAAACGTTACGGAAATGTTTGTGATTATTTATTCATAGATTGCAAACAATAAATTCCGTTTCATCATTTTGCCTTTATTTTTTATAATACATACAGTCAGTGTTTGGCATTGAAATGTGCAGTACTCTAAAAATAATTTGTGCACAGAGTTTTTGCACACACATTTAAACGCTACGACAGACTCAGAGTCCAGGGTGTATGTGGAATAAGTCAAAATCTCTCTTTTATTTGTTGCTAATACTTGGAAAGAGGAAATTAGTTAGTTTTTTTTTTTGCATCATAACAATTTGACTAGTATGCACACTCAGCTTTATTTTCTCTTTAACGCCCTGTCAGGATATGAATGAAAAACATTTCATTACGTGGGATTTTTAAATAAGTATATTAGCCTTTTCCCTCCTGAAGGAAAGTGTTTCTACTAATGCTTGTGTTTTTGTGCACCATCCAGAGGTGTAAAGAGTACTGATATATCCTACACAAGTAGAAGTACTGCTACTTAATTGAAATTTTACTCAAGTACAAGTACAAATAAGTCATCCATGAAATATTCAAGAACAAGTAAAAATTAGCTCAATTAAATATTACTCAAAGTAAAAGTAACTAGTTACCTTCACCCCCCATGTTTATTTTTGGTAATAAATCTTGCCACGGTTGCATACAGTGAACATCATTGAAACTGAATTTATTTTCCACAAGGGCATCTGTATAAAATAAGGTTTTTCAAATTGTACAATTCTTATTTCTTTAAAAAAAAAACATCAATGAATTCAATTAAACATGAAAACAAATTATCAGGCTTTAGGTATAGCTACATTTATGAACGCTAAAACTGAAAAAAATAATCAGCATTCAATACTGTTTTGGTGCAGTGCATTATGTTTAATCTGGTTAGTCCGTTATGATGTGATGCATTTGATTGTTGTCTGTTCATTTAATCTTTTGTAGTTTCACAATGTCCGTTAATCATTTTAAAACAAAAAATAAGAATGTAATCAGTAACAGTTGGGTGTAGAAATGTAATGAATTACTTTTACTTCTTTTAAAACGTGCTTAAGTACAAGTAAAATTTCTGATTTAGAAATATACTCAAACAAGAAGATATAGTCATCAACATCCCCTGCCAGACTGGTCGTCATTATAACTCTCAACCTTTTCCTAAATGTCCTAAATGTAAGAACTTAGATGTATACATCTGAAAATATTATCACATCAGAATATAAAATTACTAAATATCTTAAATGGTTTCAAAGAAAAGTTGGCCCCTTTGAAGATACCTCAAACAGAGTAAAAAAACGGCACAAGGGAAATAACTTAAGAAAATGTATTTACACACTTCTCATTTTCCAACTCCATCAAGGTATTGATACCCAGAAGCCACACATCAAATTTGGTTATCCTATCTTAAGTGGTTTCTGAAAAAATCTGTTCCCTTTGAAGATACCTCAAACGGAGTAAAGAAAAACAGCACAAGGGCAATAACTCCAAAAAAAAAAATGATTGCTCGCTTCTCATTTTCGAACTCCATCAAGGTATTGATACCCTGAATCCACACACCAAATTTGGTTATCCTATCTTAAATAGTTTCTAAGAAAAGCTGTCCCGTTTAAAGATACCTGGAACAGAGTCCAAAAAACGCAACAAGGGCAATAACTCCGGAAAAAATAAATGCGTGCTTCTCATTTTCAAACTCCATCAAGTTATTGATACTCTGAAGCCACCGAATTTGGCTACCCTATCTTAAACGGTTTCTGAAATAGTTGTCCCCTTTGAGGATATCTCAAACGGAGTAAAGAGAAAAACGAAATAAGGGCAATAACTCCGGAGAAAATAAATGTGCATTTCTCATTTTCGAACTCCATCAAGGTATTGATACCCAGAACCCACACATCAAATTTCTGGTGGGGGGATAAAAAGTACAAGCACCCATAAAAGCACTCAATTACAGTAACGTGAGTACTTGTAATCCGTTACTTTCACCTCTGGCACCATCATACAATACCACATGTTAACATGGAGTCGTACCAAATGAATGCAGTGAATAATTGATTTTGGACTAATTAGATCAAATCAAATATTTTGTCACTGCACACGTGCTGATGTCGAACAACAGTGCAGTGGTTGAAAATAACTGCTCTGGGACACTAAGCGGCCAACTGTCAGTCAGACGGTTACTTGTTTTCTTTGCTGAGGCTCATTTAAAGTGGTTTGGCTTTCTCAGCTGAAGGCAGAGGTGGAGGAGGAGGGATTCTATCTCTGCTCATCAGAGCATGTGTGTGTGTGCATGTGTCACTGTGTGTTACTTTCTGACAGTCTGTATGAGTCTTTCCTACCAACTCATCAGCTCGCCTCCCAGAGATAAATGCACATGGAAAGCACAGCAAGACGAACAAGAGGGAAGATCAGACTGCCAACGTCAGCTCCATCTGTCAAGCTAATCAGGCTTCGAGCCTCAGATAACAACATCATTAGCAGATCTCTCAACATCATGAAACCCCCTTAACTCACTAAAAACCACTTAACATTAATGCATTTATACTCACTCGATATACGGACAAGTGAAAGTTGGAAAATGCTCTCAGATCAAAAAAGGTCCGATCTTTGAGATGTGCTGCTTTGATTCATAAAACTCTGATCTAATCAGGGTTGGGATCAATTATAATTGTAATTGCATAATTGATAATTCATTACAATTATGGCATAATTATAATAGTATTGGTAATTTTAGGAATCTGTCGCCATTGTAATCATAATTGAATTGGAATTTAGTTAAGATACAGTAATTGACTTTGTAATTGTAATCAGGGCTTTCGGTGCCCTCGGCCAGTCGTTCCCAACCAGGGGTACGTGTACCCCTAGGGGTACTTGAACACATTGTAGGGGGTACTTGGAAACATTGATTAATCTATTTTTTAACATGCTGAGTCATTTTTAAGCCTATTTCAGACACTATACATGCTTATCCAACAGCTTTTCCACCCATTGACAATAAACGGCATTAATGGAATAAACAATATTGTGGCCTTAAAATCCTACTAATTGTTATTAACGTGTTCTGCGCATTACTAAAAATTGAGGTAAATATATTCTCTGATTAGGGATGTAACGATTCACTCAACTCCTGATACGATTCGATTCATGATACTGGGTTCACAATACGATTTTCTCACGATTTATTTTACAAAATGGGACTGTAGACACATTTTTTTTGGGAAAAAAAACTAGAAAATACTGTACTATTTTCCTTTTATTTTTCATTGTCAAAAGAATTCCTTGATAAACTATTCAAAAAAATGGAATTTAACTAAAAATAAATCTTGAATGAAATAAATAAAGGAATAATACAAATGAAAATGAAGCCTATTAATTTAAATTCTGGTTCTATAATAAACAATGCAAAACTGCATAATAGTTCTTTTTCTTTTAAAAGTGCAATTGAAAATGTATTTTGTGCCTTAACAATTGGACTTTAAATAAAAAAAAACGTTTTTGCACTGATTTACGTCATATTTGTTTCGTTTGTTTTGTTTCGTCATATTTGTTACATCCCTAATATATATATATATTTTCAATGGTTTGTTGTGTCGCAGAATTGCATTGTTTTATCTTGATATTTAAAATCTATTTTTATTCATTCATAGGGGGGAGGTCAAAATTCACTCTTGCCAAGGGCAGTGTTTCCCAAACTTTTTTGTCTCATGTACCCCCAAGGCCTCTCTTCAGATTAGGAGAACCCCTAAGGTCACTCCAATTTAGTAACCTTTACATGTTGTTAATAGCTTGAAAATGTCAACCTGTACGTTTAACACACACTAAATATCAATTTTGTGCATCACAATAATTGTATATCAGAGATAGGGATGTAACGATTAATCGTAAGGCAGTTAAAAATCAACATTCCTGTTTGGTTTCACTAGAGTATAGTAACACATATCTTAAAACCAAAGAACACAATGTGCAAACGACACAATCAAATTATATAGAATAGAACAAGAATTAAAATAAAAGACATATACATATGGGCAGAAGATTAGCAGGCATAGTTACAGATTTTTTTTATATTAATATTCAATTAATATAAATATGTATAGTGATTATGAATGGTGTGTTTCACATTTATTATACCTTTTTAATTTTTTTTTTTTTTTAAATGAAAAAAATTGGCAGATGGTGCCCTAGGCGGCCGCCTGTGTTGCCTGTAGGGAAGGCCGGCCCTGATTGTAATTACCATGGAAATTCAATAAAAAACTTTCGATTACAGTTTAATTAAACGCAAAACAGTTCTATGGCTTATTTGATTCAATTCAATTCAACTTTATTTATATTGCGCAGAATACAACAAAGTCATCTCAAAGCGCTTGACAATATAAAATTCATAGTAAGAAAGAAAGAACCCAACAAGAGCCACATGAACAAGCATTACACATAAGAAGTTAACAAGTATTAAAATATGTTTCATATCAAGTTTTCCCACAAGCTGTCAGTGAATTGTCACACTCATGCAGACGGTAAGGGTTAGAAAAGTTAGTTAGGATAAAATAGATTTTTTTTTGAATAGGGATGATACAATTTTATAGAGTAAGAATAATGTGAATGTAACTGATGCTTAGTATAAAGAATTTATAGTCATTGCTAAATTCCAACTCTTGTCCCTAGTTGAGCTTTTACAGAAGATATTATAATAAATGCACTAAAATGTAAATGTAAAGATGTTAAAACACACACACACAAAAAAAACCTGCATACAATCATCACAATGCAATATAAATAAAAGTTTGTAAAATTGTAATTGACTTTCAGGGTTAAAATAATAATTGTAATTTATTTTTAATTGGAAAAAATGCTGGTTTTCGTAATCATAATTGAATTGTAATTGAACATGGATAATTTAAAACGTAATTGTTATTGAAAAATGTAATTGACCCCAACCCTGGATCTAGTATTGCCTTATTCAGGTTGTACCAAAACTATTTTAAGCTTAAACATAAATACAATTCTAGAGCATCAGGTTTTTCTAAACATAGATTATGAACCGTTGTCCACTACATAATTAAATAAATCTGAAGAACAAAGGCAAGGGGATGACTGGCTGCTCAAAGTGTTTAAAGTTTAGCAGTTTTGGGTGTCAAATGTATCAAAAATGGGGAAACCAGCATTTAAAAAATGGAAAAAATCAAAATAAAGAAAGAAATACTAAAAGGATGTTGTTGGCCCTGATGAAGACCATGCTTGGTTGTTGAGATGTGTTGGCTTTTTAAGGATTTGGCCATTACAATAAAGGCTTTTTAGCATTTTTGGACACATAATTAAATCTTTTGATTGATAGAAAATAGGACGGAAGTGGAGAAAGGAGAAAAAAAAAAAAACATGTGTTTTCTACATACAAGATTCAGTTCAGAGAATAGAGAACAATATCCATGTAAATAAATGTAGAGAGTGAAAACAGATTTAAGGCGACTTCAAATTGAGAAAAAAGGCAGACACGGAACATTAAACTAAAAGTATTAAGTTTACCGATGAGTAATGGCAGCTGTCATTATTCATCTATTATTAAACATAAATTGCCAAAAGCATTTAGGCTAATATTAAATTCTGTTGTGAGAAATAAAAAATTGCTTTTGATTCAGACTATGAAAAATGTCCTCCATCAAATCCAGTAATGATGAAGGACAACTCTGATATTCCTTCTGATCTGATGCCAAGTAAACCAAAAGCTGGTGCTGATACAATAAAAAACTAGTGGTCATTTCATGTCTATTTAAAAACATCAATACAAGCACTATCATTACACTATGTAATCATACGTTATTATCATAAGTAGTTCTATCAGTTCTAGCCTGTGGGTCGAGGTTTCCATCATAGTTTTCCTGTGGCTCCTCTGTCGGTGTGGGTGTGAATAAGTTTAGCCCGTCCATCACAAAACTAAGCTTTATCTGCTGATTGAATCCCACTTCGACTTGATTTCCTGCCGCTTCACCTTGGTCCAAAGCCTCACCACACAACACCACAACCGGAAAATAACCATGAATAACATTATAGCACCAGTAAAATACATTTTGATTGAAATATGTGATAATTTACATGTTTCCCTCTGAGTGTGCTTGGGTTTTCTACTGCCTCCCACAGTGCAAATAATGTATCTAAATCAGTGGTTACCAACAGGAGGTAGGTATGCCCCTAGGGATGCCTTAGCTAAATGCAGGATGTATTTAACAAGCATTGCCTTTAATAACAAAATCATTTCCTCAACCATTATATGAACCTATAGCTTAAGGGACAGTTTTTGTTCAACAGTTGGTCAAAACCAATCAGCAATAAGCTGCAGCTCCACTCAATGAGGGCACACTCTCAACACTCTATAAAAGCCTAATGGACGGATTCTCTTGTCTGGCCACTGATCTTATCAAACAACTCAGCCCATCAAAGCACCGAGACGCCCTGGACACACAGAGGACTTACACACCTAAAGGCATGGTCAGAAGACAATAAAGCAAGCTACGAGTGAGTCGATCAAAGCACTGCATGTGTCTTAAACTGCATCTCTGCTTGTGGTTAGAGACCAAAAAGCTGCAATTAATTGTGTTAAAGAGCTCATCCTCCCTGCAGTGATTGTTTAATATAAATCTATTATATTGGTGATTCATTGTGAGCCTGTTATATAGAAGTGTACAGGACAAAAAAGTATAATAGCACAGGATATGATCATAAATATAAGCATATGTATTAGAGATGTAAAGATTAATCATGAGGCAGTTAAAAATCGATTCAAAGGGTTAGGGTTAGGATTCAGGGCTCAGAGAGGAAATGAAACCCATAGTTTGTTTATTTATATTATTTCTTTGATATGGGATTTGTTTTAAAGTCCAATTGTTAAGGCACAAAATATATATAATTTAAATGGCTTCTTCTTCATTTGTACTATTTCTTTATTTAATTCATTCATTTTGCATAGTTTATCTTTTGACAATGAAAGATAAAAGAAAAAAGTACGGTATTTTTTTTTCAGTCATCATTTGTCTACAGTCTAATTTTGTAAAATAAATTGTAAGAGAATCATATCGTGAACCCAGTATCGTGAATCGAATCGTATCGGGAGCTGAGTGAATCGTTACATCCCGAGATTCCCTAATATGTATTTATCTATTGCCATGATCTTAAACGCAATGGATTAAGACAATATAGTAAATGGTGCAGTTAAAAAAGTCATTTAAACCAATTAAAACTTAATCTTTTGACATAATTGTAATTTATAATAGTTTGTTCAGTTTTTCAAATTAAGATAGATTTTTTTTATTTCATTTTGAAGTTTGAAGAATTACTAATATGGATTTTTAACTTAAAGTCTGTCAAATAGTTAGTCAACTTCAAGCGATCCAGAATTGTATAAGTGTGTTTAGAAGATGGATGGAGAGATGGACAATATTTGAAAAAATACGTTATGAATTCAGATCTCTTCCTAATTTCTGTTTATTTATTCCAAATTCACAAATGAAAAAATGGATGAAAATAGAAACGAATAAACAAACCTCAACAGAAAGTCAATTTCAATATAACACATTTCATTCGTTCGACCTCTAAAAAAAGACTGTATTACAAGAGAGTTGGTAAAGCCCAAAACTTTTCAAACACCAAAAAACCTGAACTATTTTGCTGAAACATGTCAAATGATTGTTTAACCTGAAACTTAACGTAACCAGTGACGTCAGCCTGTAAGTTATAAAGAGCCTTGATCACAACTTTAAACTAAAAAGCCATGCGAGCATGCAAAGCCAATTTAAGCAGAATAAGAAATGAAACAAAAATGAGGATTTATTACAGAAGGATAGTTGTTTTCCAAGAGTCAGCTTCACATTTGTAAAGCCTTGAGGCAGAGAGCTGAGCAAGCTAAGAATATTTATAAAGCAATTCCATCAAAACACACTAATACCTCAAAAGCAGAAAGTGTATCCATTTATCACTGATCTGACTTTGGATTTATGCTGTTGTATTTGACAAGGAAACCGTTTTCACGCAAAAGCTGTACCGAAGTCCCTTTCTGCTGAAGGTGAAGACTTTATAAAGACAAAACCACTCAACCAAGTTATTGATCAGCTTTTTACCAGTAATTCAATTAGAACAGGAACGTGTGGGCCAAATGTACTGTATTCTCTGACTTTGGGTGAAGAATAATGTATCTGCATGAGGCTGCTGTAGCCAACCTAAAGTATAATAATATGCTGATTTTTTTCGAGTGCTACTGCCATAGTTCACAATTCAAACACCATCATTCCACTGATCTTCCAAACTAGATGGGGGCTCATGCAGTGATCCCTCCACCAACTACGTCATTAGTACGAACTAGGTTAATGATTTATGAAAAATGAATTGAATATTAAACTTCAAAAGGGTTGAATGAAAAAAATCTGCATAAATGTCATAATGTCTGAACATATTTTCATTCGTATTATAGCCATTGGAAACGGTGGAGAATCCAATCAGAAGGCAATCCTAGTGGCAAACAACTATTTAAATTTGCTATTTTCAAAAAACCCAATAACATTTCTTTGGGGTGTTTTCTGGTATTTAGCTTAACCAAAGTCATGCAGCGAAGTAGTTTGTATAGTGATAAGCCTCAAGGAAAAAGCTTGAATCATATTAAAACTGGAACTGGGAATCTGGAGGAGATTATGTACCAGATTTATAATGAAATGCTGTTTTGAATTTGTTGCAATATGTAACATAAATAACAGAAATTACAGGATAAATGGGAAAGTTTACGATCAGTAGTAAAGAAATGCACTCGCCGCCAGCAATGTTCGTCTTTGACAATCTCCCTTTAGGGCAGGTGAACTGTGACTAACAAGAAGGGAAAAGAGTGATGTACACACAGAGATGCTTCCTGGGATGCTCTATTTTTAAGCTAAAGTGGGACCAACCGCTCAAGGTCTCAAGTGCCAACACGTGTGCAAGCATGTGCTGTTGGCTGTGATGTACTCCCTGCAGATGCTGACGGCAGAATGGGCAGGCCATGGCTAATGAGATGAAGAGCGTCCATTAATGCTCTCTGAAGCAAACTACACTCACAGCCTACTTGTATCATGAGAAAAGCAAAGTGTTGACACAAGCTATTGTAACCCTGACACGCTTGTTCAGTGAGTAAAATAGTAAAGCGAGACAAAGGAAACGAGAAAATAACAAAATGATAGAGAATATCATAGAATAAAACAAATATAACTGATAGATGAGAGATGCAGACAACAGGTGAAATTATAAATACAGTAATTGAAGGATTCTCTTAATTTCCGAAGTTTTCCAAGACAAATAAGTAGAGGTGACCCCATGTAACATTTTCACTTCTGATACAATGCCAATATTGCGACCATGTGTGCTGGCCAATACTGACATTGATCCGATATAATAAATCCCTTAAACCCAACTGCTTGTGTTGCACGTCGCTTTAGATAAATGCTAAATAAATTGGTAATATTGTACTTGTGGTAGAAAAGGCTTGATCAAGTAATATTATTAGTCTGCAACAGTAGGTCCGAGAAAATCTGACCCATTTTTAGAAGTACATTGCCATCCTTTGTCCTAACTGTTGTAGTGGTTTTGTAGGGAGAGAAGATGAGTTAAAGATGAGTAGGCAAATTTGAAGATCAGCACTGGACCAGTTTATTTGAGTACTAAGCATGAAGCTACACACAAAAACCAGCTGGTTACAGACGGAACAAAGCCAAAGCCATGCTATGCCCTCCAATGGGCAATCCAATTCTTGTTTTTTGCTGGTATCAAACAGATATCCGATATTAAAGCTGCAGTATGCAGAATCGTGAGATTTGTATGAAATCAACCACACCCCCCCCCCCTCCGTGCATCAACTTTGGTTGGATAGCCAATAGTAAAGGCTCAAAACAGCTCATGGAGCAATATGTTTATAAAAAGATCTCTGATTGGCTGAAAAGTCACACCACGCTCCTGGATTTCTAAAACTCAAATACAGAGCCAAGGAGCAGAGGCCCAGTGTCCTCTAAGAACACTTTGAATTGCAATATACTCAAAGGTTATTATGGATTTTTGACCAAATGAAGCAAAATAAAAACTTGCATACTGCAGCTTTAATATCAGATCACGACACCCCTACAAATCAGCATAAAGAAACCTTACCAAAGTTTCCTGTTCTCTTGGGCATCACTAAATCGTCTAAATCCTGTTTCAAAATGACTGATATGACAGACAAGACTTAGCTTCTTCTCTTATCTAGCTGAGACTACAGCTGAGTCATGACGAAATGAGCAGTAAAGTCATTATGCGATGGAATACAACAAGACGGCAAAAAATACTGCAAAGCCTGCATTGTTGACAAGGACGACGCAGGGAATTAGATTGAGGCGGAGGAGACGATAAGGTGTGAAACCAAGAGTCAATGGCTTTGACGCTGCCTCCAACAGGAAGAATGAGTGTGGATCTTGACCCTGGATATAATTGGATGGGCCGCAGTGATAGAATTAAATCACTGAACTAAAGTATGTGCAGAGGTAGCAAAGCAAGGGTGGCCTGAAAGTTTCTTTGTGATTCTGTTTGGCATGCAGCCTGTAATGAGACCATAAAGGCATATTCTTTAGGAGAAAGCACAGTGCTGAGGATGAATAAACACCAGGGGGTAGGAGATATGTACTTGTAATACACAACATACTGGATATAGTAAGAGAATCAGCTCTCGTTAAAGCTGATATCCAGAGGATGAAAAGAGAGAGAGAAAATTCAAAAGCGACTGTCTTGATGTCCCTCCCTTAACTGCTTCACTTCCTCCCCCTGCCTCTGCCAATCTACCAGAAGCCACGCCTCTACTTTTCTTCGCACAGAGTTGCATTGATATAGGTCTATGGGTCATTGTTATTCTTTTGGCGATGGACATTTCTGAGATAGGAGCCAAAATCATATTTACCTGTTCGCTGTTGTCACGCACGGCCTTGTTTTCATGCGCAGTTCCGCATTCACTTTGACTGACAGTCTCCGCTACAGGAAGTCGAAGTCTATTGGCTGGGCGATCGCGGTGCGATTTTCTATTTGTATAGGGGTCTATAGGACGAAGGCGGGACTTATATACATTGACGTATATGAATGACCACCGGCAGTAGACCATAGTAAAAGACTAGTTTGGTATTTTTATTGCATTTCAAAAGAATGATACATAAACATAGATTTCTCAGAAACTCCAGATATCAGCTTTAAGAAGGCTGCAGCCTATGAAAGGTGTGACTCAAAGACATCTTAGAGTCAATCTATATCATGTAAAAAGCCTTTTTACTGCGCCAGGATATCGTAAGGCTTTTTTTGTACTTTAATTTATTCAGAAACAGTTTTTTTTTATACTCAATACTGTGAATTTTTGAAAGAGCTAAGGCGCTGAATACAAGATTCCTGAGGCAACTTATCCTCTTTTCTTCCTAAATGTATAAACACTGTGTAACTCATGGACAAGAATAACAACCGAAGCCTCAGTGGGAGCCTTGAAAACACACGAGGGAAAAGCCGTGGAGGAGAGAAGGTAATCCATAGAAATATAAATCGTGTGCTGAAAATAGAGAATCGATGGGTGTTAAATGCACACATTTCAGTTGAGTCCTCCGACCTGACCGCATTTCATTTGTCAGGATCAACAAAAACAAAAGGGTCAAACTGCTCCATAGCATGATGACATAAAGATCAATGTGGCTGTACAATTGTAGCAATAACTTTAATTCAGCAAATGCAAACATACGCACAGAAGTTGAGTGACGACCCACAAAATAACTCTGAGTTCACTGTTTGTTTTACTTTAATACTGACTCAGCATGTTTTTTTCTCTCTCCAAACTTCACCCATTGAAAAATAACCCTACACTCTGCCAAATGTTCATTAGCTGTGTTCAATCGAGTATTGATTTAATGGAAATTATAACCTACTAGGGCTGGGTGATATATTGAGATTCAAGATATATTGAGTTTGCGCCTATACGAATATATGTTTTTATAGCTTATTTTGTTTTAAAATACTTGTTTTAGGAGTCGCTGCTTTATCTACCTCTCGGAACAGCATTTAAAGTTCAGTTAGATGGGTTTCTGAGTGTGTCCTAACCCAGAACTTCCCCTAAATATACACACTAAAGAACTCACTCACACTTGCTGTCCCTTGTAGGAGAAAAAGCCAAAAGTGGCACATTTTGTGCAACCGTTTGTTAATAAATGTGCCTGTGTGGCATGTTGCATCAGCAAATTTAACACTGAATTGTATTTCTGGTCAGACTACATTTGAACTAAAATTATCAACATTTATATCATAAATCGGCATTTTGAGGAAAGAGTTTTGGTCTATATCGCCCAGCCCTACAACCTACTTGTAATAAGGTAGTGGTATGACTCCTGCTTATGCAACCATATTGTATGTCATTTTCTCTCTGCGATGTCATTGATTTCACAGGATCTTTACTCTCTTTTCTCTGCACTTTGAGCCCACAGCTCCTTTACAAAATCAGATGTGGGCATTTGTGGACTTGCACTGAGACCAAGCGGAGTAATGCTAAGTTTGAAAGAACTAAATAAAGCTTGATTAGAGCAGGAGAGCATATGGTATAGGAGTGTCTTCTGACCCTGAGCAAACCTGTTTAACATCAGTGCACCGCCCTCTGACAGGGCCAAACATGTGCCTCTCACTGCGCCATCATTTGATTTGGCTGAAAACCCTGCATAGGGAAGAAAAAAAAGGCACTGGTATTTTCTGTTCCTAGATTAAAGGGCTCATGTTACGCTAAATCAACTTTTCTGTGCTTTAAACATCATAAAAGTGCTATTTGGGCTTCATACTCATGGCCAAAGTGTTTTTTTCATTGATTCCCTCAATCATTAGTTAGGTTGTGATTTGCTTCTTTCTTACTGCAGGGTGAGCCTAAACACCTCGCTCCAATTTGATGACACGTTCCCACTTTGATTGACAAATTTGACGCGACACTGAGCTGGAGAAGCCGCGCCTCCAGGAAGCTCTCTGCCGTGATTGACATGTAAACAGACACGCCCTCACAAAGGTGAGCATTTCAGCATCCTTTGTGCAGTGCAATGCACGTATTTTCTACAGTCTGTGTATGTACCGGCGAACGCCCCGCCCCCACGCTATGTCTCGTGTTTATAAAGCAGCATGAGCTAGGCTACAGAGAGGGTGGGAGGAGGGCGGGCCGTCCTCTGGTTCTACGTCACTGTGCGGGGAGGAGGAAGTCAGTGTCTTGTCTATAGACACGCCCACTCATGAATATGCATAAGTAGGCCGCAAATCAGCCTGTTTGTGTAGAGTTGCTCAGAAAGTGACTTTTCAGAGGCTGAAACTCTGGGAAAATAAACCTTAAATACTATGTTTTTGGGGTTCTTAGAACAAATTGAGATGGGTGAACAATAGCATGACATGGGACCTTTAACCAAAAAAAAAAAAGGTTATACATTAAAATAAAGTATTTAACAGGTTTGGAAAGAAGCTCCAGTCCCACAGCCCTGTGTCTCCCTGTTTGTACAATAGCAGGATAAGAACACTGCAATGCTATGAAATTACTAAAACCTATCCTTTTAGCAAAGACACAAAGTTAATATTTTATATATTTACATATCCATGGGTGTGTGTGCCCCCCCCCCCTATTCTGCCATCTACATTCTGCTACAATCATGTGATGTAAAACACCATGTGGGAAAAGTCCACTAATTAGAAAAAGGAGAACTGTTCAATATAAACCATTAACAGGACAGTTTATCCTCCTTTATCTCCTAAAGAGAAGAATTTACAGCTTCACCAGCGTCAGGCTATAAATTCTCACACAAATCTTCAAATGAACAGCAACAAAATAGACAGAATTCTTTCCATTTTTAACAAAGTAAAGGAAAATGAGGATTTTCCTCTATATCAAATGCCTAGAAGTCTCTGCTTAAGCCTGATAATAAAAGCAGGATCAATAAAATGCATACGTGTTATTATGATGTGCTGCTACTAGCGTGACAGATATAGGAATGCAATACATTTTTAATAAGCCAGCAAGCTTGACTTTATGGCAGTGGCATGATGGGATACCTCTACTTTAGTGTCAGAAAACAGGGGAGAAAATAAATTCCATATAATTTTGTCTCCTAATGCATGCTGATGGTTTATTTATAAGTAGAATTGAAAGCGTGAATCATCGGGGCAGCCTATTTTGCCTGCCAGAAGATTAGAAGGGACTATCTGGCCCTTGCGTTGGTGCATTATTCCAGACAGTGAAATATGGGAGACAGCTGTATCACTGAGGAGCAAACACAGAGGCAATGCCCTGAGCTGTACATGTTACAGCCACACACAGAGAAGATCCACTATAGGGCCCCACGGGTGGTCCTTTATTTGATGATAAAAAAAGAACAAATTAATAGATGTGATTTTAATTGGCTTTCTTCTTTACTGGAATGTAAGTAAGTGGACAATCTGAGATATTTAAATGAACCATTACACTTGTCTAAATGCAGGCCCCATATAAAGAACATTTCATTAAGTAAGAGGTTTATATTTTAAATTTTAAAACAATACTAAAACATGAAATCTGTACTCATAACCAGAATTTTTTCACTGACAGTTAACTACTTTGCAACTTACAGGTGCACCACAAAATTAATTGATGTATTTATTTTTAGTGACTCAGCACTTTCTTAGTTGAAAAGATCATCTGAAAGTGTTTGATCAGCAGATTCTACTTCACACAATTACACTGTTGTCAAGCAGGTGCAGAGAACTTACATACATTTCAAGAGGAGGGAGCAACTCTTAGTTTCAGAGTAACTGACAAACCCAAGAGAGATGGAAACTCCCTTCTTCTGTAATATCAAAAAGACAAAGAGAGCCCCTGAGTTTGCGTTTCAAAATGACCCTAATTTCATTTCAGAGTTATTTCCGCATCATATCTGCATCAGTTTAGATGTTTTTGTTTTGTTTCATCAGCTTTCCCTAATCAGATGTCATTACAGGCTATTAAAATACCTGGGATCAGGCTACACATGCTTAACTAAGGTTAGTGTACTGTAGTTAACTATTCTCCCTATTTCCATATTCATACACAGCAATAAATGTGCCAAAACAAGCACAATTTTGCGTGATCTCGTGCACTTGCTAAAGTTGGACATTAGACAACGGCTGTGTTTGAAATGTATTGCGTACTATGCACTACAAACTCGTATACGATCTACTATATACTATTATGATTAGGATGATGACCGTTCCCAATGAAGTATACTGTATTTCCAATTTTCCCAAGATTCATATCAAACCTACGACGACAAAAACCTGAAGCACACTGAGGCTAAATATCTCCTTTGAAAATTCTCAAAACATTTTAAGCGAGAAAGTGACCAAGTAGAATATCAACATGTGGTCTTTTGATCCATAAAACCCGTAGAAACACATTTATGCCGACATTTTGGTGATTTTCTGAGACCCGCCATTGTGCTACTGACTAAACTTCCTGTTAACTTCAAAACAAGAGCCCTATTTACAAAAGGGTTAAAAGCTAATGGACTTTTAGCTTGAAGCCGGTCCAAGGATGATTTTACGTTCCGCTCGCAATGCATCATGGGGCGGTTGAGTATGACTAGTGTACCCACAAAAATGTGCCATTATAGTATACATCTGGGTATTTCTCGCGTACTCAGTCTTTCCATACTATTTAATGCGAACGCGCTACGTACTCATTTTGATGTCAGAAATATTATGAGTAGTATGTCCGCTACTCAAACACAGCCCACCTGTTGTAGGAGGAAATGTGTCATTTTGTCCCAAAACAAGTCAGCAAGGGTTTAGTATGTGCCGTACAGCTATTTCCATTTCTCTGACCAACTATTTACAGAGACAAATTGCATGTAAATGCATAATATTTTCATAAAACAAGAATGTTAGCGTATATTTAGTGTCACATTGCAATTTCCGCTTCATTTTGTATAAAAAAAAATATATATATATATATATATATACAGTATATATATATCAAATAATGATAACTATAATTCCATTTCCATTATGCAGGTGAACTCGGTATTTACCGTGGTCAAGGAAAATCGGAGGCCTTCGATATACTGTAGTTTAAGTGTAAATGACTTGCAGTATTTATTACCAATAGATGTTTATTACCAATACACTTAATGGGAAGTGTAATAAAAACACATCTTTTTAATTTCTTAAGGGGCAAATAAACAGATCGTTTCATGTTGAATCATTGAAATAGAAAAAAAAACCATCACTAGACCATTCAGATCATTGCCTCCATCACTTGAGAAATCAGTAAAGATGCGTAGCTAAAGAAGATAACTGAGGGACTGTGAGCACTTCCCAAATAAAAGCGACACTGACCAAATATGAGAGGTTTATACCTGTCACCAGCACCACAGGGCCTTAATTAAATCTGACAGCAGCAGGGTTATCTCCCTGCAGACGAAGTTCCTTGAAAAAATATTGCTGCAGAAAGACAATAGACAATTGGAATAAATTTGCACTCCTAAAAACCTCTTTTCCACCTACTGCTGCAGAAATCGCTCCCACAAGGACGGAAATTACATGCTAGCTGATCACTATTGTCTAAGCAGATGTGTTTTAGGATGTTTGGCACATCAAATATATGCTCAAAGATGTGAGTAGAAGCAATGATTTGAAGGCACCTGACGGCCAAAAGTGTAGAAAAACAACACAGTAAAAAACAAACGCAGACACTTGAACGGGGGAAGTTGCATGGATTTTGTTTGTTTTGGCACAAATGATTTTAAACATTATCATTTTAGTGATAATCTCCTCCTTTTGCCACATTGCAATCTTGGCCACGCAGTTTATTGAAAAATCACAATCATTTCCAACTAAAATATAGCCTTGCAAATAACTGTGTTACAATCCACAGCACATGCTATGATACAGATACAGGTAGTGAATGTGTTGCAGTAGTGATTTAAGTGATATGGACGTGTATTCTGGAAAATTCATTACAGTGATGTGATATTATATGATCAGGCTTTTGGTAGCATCTTACTGCTACGACTAAGATAAGCATGAGAGACATTAAAGGACATCTTTCCCAAAGATGCTGTCCAGCATGTTAATGTGTGTGTGCATGTGCGTGCGTGTGTGTGTGTGCGTGTGTGTGTGTGTGTGTGTGTGTGTGTGTGTGTGTGTGTGTGTGTGTGTGTGTGTGTGTGTGTGTGTGTGTGTGTGTGTGTGTGTGTGTGTGTGTGTGTGTGTGTGTGTGTGTGCGCTTGCAAGTGCTTGTTCTGGATATAACAGAGTAAACTGACAGGGATTTTCGACTTCAAGTGAGCCCTTGGGTTAAAATGGGTGTGGGAATCTCCTTAATGTGTGTGTGTGTGCGTGCGTGCGTGCGTGTGTGCGTGCGTGCCTAGTCCAGATGTGTCTCACATCCAAACAACAGGAATATTTGCATTTTAAGCACTTCAATCTTTCTGCATGAATTAATTTGCTGAGACGTCACTATAGTGGGCTGATACATGTCACACATAGGCCTGGGCAATATATTTAGAGTCAAGATATATTGAGTTTTCTATTTCGGTGATATAGAAAATTACAATATCACCGATATCGATACATTTTTATTTTATAGCTCATTTTATTAAAACACTCCTTTAAGAAGTCGCTGATTTTCTTACTTCTTACAACAGCATGAAAAGCACAGTTAGATGGGATTCTGAGTCCATTAACACAGACATTCCCCTAAACAAGCCACACTACAGAATTCACTCACACGTGCTGTCTCTTATAGCAGAAAAAGACTAAAGTGGCATATATTGTGCAGCTGTTTGTTAATAAATGTGCCTGTGTGGCATTTTGCATTAGCACATTTATCCCAGAATTGTCTTTCTGCGAAGACTTTATTGTAGTATCAAGGTTTATATCATATATCGCCATTTTGAGAAAAAATGATCAAGATATGACTTTTGGTCCACACCGCCCAGCCCTACTAGGAAGGGAATAATGCAAAATAAAAAAATGGCGATATAAAATTCAAAGGTTCAAGAAATAAAATCACATTTATTTCTCTTTATTGGGATTTTTTTTCCCTTTTTATACCGTATCGTGAGCATTATATCGTATTTCATATCGTATCGTGAGTTGAGTATCTGGTTAAACCCCTACTGTTTACATTATAAAAATTCAATTCTGGAAAAAAATTGCAATAAAGCTGCAGAAACTATAAACTCATTCACACAATACTAATAATTCATCATTAAAACCACTAATAATTGTATATATCACCATTCTGAGAAAAAAATATTGAGATATAAATTGGGGTCCACATCGCCCAGCCCTAGTCACACAGTTTGACCTCAGCATCAGTTACTTATACTATCCATCAGATGGAACTTTATACTTTTAAAGCATTGCCAGTGATCATCAAAGCCTGGTCTTTTTGTACTGACACAAAGCCAAAATCCATGTAACAAACAGAAAAAAACAGACGGAGCATAATTATGACTCTCATTAAAATCTGAACCCCCTGATAGTTGAGCGGAGCTCTGAAAGGCTGACTGTGAGATAAATCAACTTGCAGATCAATCAATCCTTGAGTGTCTGAGACTGCAAATAACACACCAATATGCAGACATGTTCTAATGCAAGGATTAATAATGAAGGCATGGAGGATCACAAGGTGGGGTCCACATGCATTTTCATTAACTGTTGATTTTTATTTTATTTTTTTTTATTATCATTATTTTCGTTTTTTAACCTTAAGCATGATATTATCATGAATGGGATACATACTGACGTAGAGACATTAAATAGATAGTGGAAAAACCATTGATAAAACATGATCAATATATCCTAGCCCCTCTGGATGCCTTGGAGCATGCACACACCTGCACATGCACATTGCAGTATGCTAAACCCAATATCGATAGTATTGATGGAGGCTTCACTTAGACTGATCCCTGTCAGAAGCTTTTAAGTCTGCAGTCTTTCAGTCTGCTGATGACACTGTCTGTGAGATTAAATAATATATATATAGTATAACATCCCACAATGATGGAAATGGATGATGCAGAGAACATATGTTTAAACAACAACTTACCCCGAGGATGACAGCGTCCTCTTCTTGGAATATAGGGATAAACTTATCTCCACGGATAATTTCGGATTTATTTAGTGGACGAAAGCGACACAGCACCTTGATATTGCATTCAGCGTTACTACCAGCCATTGTTGGGGAAGAGGAAATGAATGCGCCTCCCCCAAAATATTTAGAATAAAATTTTTAAAAAAAAAAGAAGAAAAAGAACAAAGAAATAAAAAATGTCCTGTTGGTGATTCTTTCAGCACTACCTGAGCGCAGACTGAACCACCGGCTACGCGCACACGCACACGCACGGTGGGACTCGTAGGAAATGCATTTGCAAAAAATAAAAAAAATAAAAATAAAAAAAATACCGGATGAGTTTGGAGGAGGGTCCGAAATAATTAGGGGGGGGAAATAAATAGACGTAAATAAAATAATAAATGGAGTTACTGGTTGTGTCTCAAGCTAAGTGCGAAGCCGATGCCCATGTGAGTAGTAGTAGATGGGCTAGAATAGTCCAGGAAGGTCCGCTCAGTGTGGATGGTCTGCGGCTCCAGTGGAGCATGCTTTGCTTTGCTTTGCTTTGCTTTGCTGTGCATCAGTCACTGGAGGCGGGGCGTGGACCAGCAGACACTCACTCACTCACTCACTGTGTACGGTCTCCCATCAGCACCACTGAGCACGAAGAGCAGTGCACAGGACCATCTCTGCATTTTTATTTATTTATTTATTTCTTAACATTATTATTATTATTTTTTATTATTATTTCATTTCATCTTATTTTATTTCATTTCTTTCTTTTTTTTTTTTTTTTTTTTTTTTTTTATTTACATAATAAATTAACAAAACAAGCTTCCAGCAACCCATCCCACCCCAACCACTCCCCCA
The DNA here is from genome assembly GCF_900634775.1 of Gouania willdenowi. Classification (NCBI taxonomy): domain Eukaryota; kingdom Metazoa; phylum Chordata; class Actinopteri; order Blenniiformes; family Gobiesocidae; genus Gouania; species Gouania willdenowi. The sequence goes on along the minus strand of NC_041048.1, from coordinate 12,686,915 downwards.
TACATTCATACCACAATCACAACCACAATCATCCACACATTCATTGCGTTGTGACAGGAAAGCTACAGTAAATATACATTTAAAAAAAAAAAAAAGGAGCACAAAGCAAACAACATAACGATGAAAAATAAAATAAAATCAATAACACTAATCAAAAATCAATAAGCAAAATACAACACAATTACAAAAACATTTATAACATGACAAATGGCACACATTTAAGAAAGTTCACCTAATAAATATATCTCTCTAACTCAAGTGAGCAAACATTCCATTTCTTTTCATGCTCAGGTATTCTGTTGTTATTTGTTGCTATAATTGTTTCTAGCATATGCTGATGATAAACTCTATTCTTAAAGTGTTTTATACATACATTTGATATAGTTTTAGCTTTAAAAATAGACATTTTACCCAGCACGATAATCATATTCAAAAAGTGTGTACCTTTTCCTTTAACAACATATAACAAAATATTCTGTGGCCCAAAACAATATCCATAGACCTTAACCATGATTGTACACTGACTAAAAACCTTAGCCACATGTGGACAAAAATAAAACAAGTGCATCAGGTCCTCATCCCCACAGAACCTGCAACTGGGATCATTTTCTATCTGCCATTTGAACAAGGATTTTTTTTGCTACTATAATTTTATTTAAAAAAAAAAAAAAAAGTTGAAATATTCTAGAATCTATGAATCTATTGTAGTTCTATAAATAGTTCTGAAGTTGTCTTTCCACAAAATTGGATCATTAAATTAATCCTCCCAAAACAGGCAGGCTCTGTGTGGAAAAAGTGCAGTGCCCATTATATTTCAATTCCAAACACATATTATTTTATTTATCTTTACACCAGACAGCCATTTTAGGCATCTTATTGGTGCGAGACAAACCATTAACTCTTTCTTCCTACCATTTTGCAATTATATTTTTTAAGTTTTAGGAATTGCAGAAATCATCTGGTTGAATTGTAACTGATTGAGAGAAATGCTAAAAAAAAATATTATACAGTTTTCAAAAGAAATAAAATCCCCATACAAATCTAAAAGGTCATTGACAAAAATAACACATTCCTCCCGCAACAATGGCTTGTCTCCAACAGTAATGTGTGAATTCATCCTTAGCAACTGTGACTGAATTCCTTGAATTTTATCTGAAGGTGGTACTGGAAATTCAACCAAGCTTTCAATGGATCCTTGAAGAATGGTGACAAGTCCTTTAAACAATTTTGAAATAATTTGTCAATATGTATTGTTTTTAATTGGTAAAAAGGAAATATATTGTTTGAGAAAAAGGAAAAGGCTGAGTATAATCTCCGGCTCATGAGCCATCGTTTGCATTTAGCCACTGTGTGTACCAGGGTCTAAAACTTACACTGTCTGAGGGTTACAGAATGCCAAAACAACAAAAATATCTTAACAAAAAAATACACGTAAATGGTTTGTTTTATTGCTTTCCCTTTTTTCTTTGAAATAAATACCTTTAACCAAAAAAAAAACTGTAAACTGCAGTTACCTGTTTAAACATTTCAACTGCGAGCATTATTTAATTCCCATTTTGAGCAAAATATCTCCAATAATTATGGCAATGTAATTGATAAAACCATAAAATCTTTTTAACAAAAAAAAAAACACACACACACAAAACAATAATTGATTTGCCTTTATTTTTATTAGAAAAAAAAAATCATTGTTTTGTTTAAAAGACATTTTGAAAAGATAAATTAATTAGTGATTTCAAGCTGGGAGTGGCCCTGGGTTAACAGTAGGCCTGTACACAGGTTTAGCCATTCATTCAATCAATCAGTCAAATATTAAGAATATTAAAGGAGGAAATAAAATTCTAAACCTCTATTATGAAATGAAATGAAACGTGGTTTAAAATAACAAAAGGCTATCACAAAATCTATAAGAAATTTAAATGAAACATAGTCATCATTAATCATTAAGTGATCTTGATAATTTCATGTCATCTAAATGATAACATTAAATAATCAAGATTCCTTAATGTTAAAAAAGAATGTGAAATGTATTATATTGAAGAAATATGAGACAGAAGTAAAGTGTAACTGCATTGTGGTTTCAAATGAGATGTGACAATGACATTGCAGTTTGCCCTTGTTTAATGTAATTCATTTTTTATGGAGAGGGCAGATGTTGTAAGTTTTACTTCTTTCTGCTACTTTCCATTCATTTTTTTCTTCTTTTTTCAATGTGGAGGAGAAAGAAATTGGTTGTAATGTCTTGAATGAAATAATTAAAAAAAAAAAAACAAACAAGTTAAAAATCTAAAAAACAATAAGATTTGGCTAAAAGCAAGAATATACAGGTCTTAAGTTGGCCTTTGAAAAGGTATTTCAATCACAAGTGCACTATTGAACTGTATGGGTGGTCCTGTGGAAACCCTCCATCCATCCATCCATCCATGAGAGGCCAATATTTATTTCTAGAGTGATATTTAGTTCAGACACCACACCATGTGGTTGGGGCTGCATTTCTTATTAAGCCACCTGGTCCTATAAATACTTGAAGGACACTTTTATGAAGCCAATAAACTTACAGACTGTAATTTTAGACCATATAAAATTCTACAAAAGCCATATCCAAATGCACTGGAGGAACATGCAAAATCCACACAGAAGGACCTGGCTGTTGGTTTCAATTACCCCAAAACCAAACCAAACCAAACAGTAATCACCCCGAGTGTTTTACTGGATATTATCCAACCCTAAGAGTTTGGCTTCTGTTGAACCAGATCTTGATGTCTGAGTCATGTGTTAATATGCAGTAGGCTACAGTGTAAATGCTTTGTAGCATTGCTTCCGTACATTGAGTAATAACACGGTTTTATTTATTAGTTCCATCAGCCCTAAATTCTGAGCTGGAAACAGAATCTATTTCCTAAAGTGCAGATGCTCAATATGTTTCAACACAAGCAGTAATTGGTGCTGTAAGTCATATGAGTCAAATTGATGCTTATGTTCAATCTCATACCCATTTATCATTAAAGATCAATGCCTCGAATAACATTGATTTCTGACAATGTCAGGTAAGAAGCACTGGTGACTAAATGTTTTTATTTTGGTTTCTGTTTGACCTTCAGTATTTCTTAAGTAAGTTTAATAGGTGATAAAACAAAAAAAAGTTACACCTTTATTTTTGTACCTCACACTAATGATTAAGAATTAAATATAGATTAGACTTAGCCCAGCACACAATTAGGTCCAAAACAATAGCACACACTCACTCAGCTACCAATTTAGAATATCCACTGATGAAAGTAGAATACTTGTTTCACTGGGGGGAAAAATGTCCATTAGCAGAAGAAAGGCCCCGATAATAATAACAATAATAATAATAATAATAATAATAATAATAATAATAATAATAATAATAATAATAATAATAATAATAATAATATATCTCTTCAATAATTTGGGTAGTTTCCTAAACAAATTGAAGCATCAACCACTTCATAATGTTTCTATTATTCGTTGAATAATTTACTCGTATATCTGGCGCCCCCTTGTGATTATATATATATATATATATATATATATATATATATATATATATATATATATATATATATATATATATATATATATATATTAGACTGTGACCAAAATTATTTGAACCTAATATCATAATGAAAACCTAAATAATGCATAGATGTTTTTTAATTTAACTTTTATGCAACATCAAAAATATATTTGAAGGACAATCAAACTTATTTAAAGAAACCAATACAGAGATAACGTAAAACCCTATTGGTTAAAAGCCAATGCGTAATGACGTAGGACGTAATGCGATTGTTTTACTCACCTTGGTAGAGCGCTAGAGGTTTCCCAATAGATACTGAATACATTAGCACCGCCTCTTGCTACTCGGTAGAAAATCTAACGCACAGCCCGACCGGCTGCAGACTGCTGGCTCATCCATCGTTCCCTGCTGTCCAACACTGTTCTTTGTTATTATTCACGATTGTACTGCACTACTGACGTTGTGTGTAGTTATATTTTGACGAGTTGAACTTCCTGCCCACAATGGCTGACCCTAAATACGCAAATTTGCCTGGAATCGTAAGTAGCCATTGCTGTGGCTGACACATAGACATGTTAGCTCGGAGCTGTGACGGCTAACAGAGCTGCTCTTTCTCTGCCAACAAAACACAACTCTGTGTCCTAAACTGTTGTTTTAAAAAGGCGTGTTTACGTAGAGTTTGTGTTGTTATCTTTTTTGCGGGTTGGTTTTTTGTGGGGTTTGGTGTGTCTGAGTTGTTTAGCGGTTCTGGGCGTTGGCCAAGCTGAAGCTAACATCCAGTGGATCAACAAGCGACACATCTAAGTAAATGTCGTGTTTTTGTGTTGTTTTATAGGCATTTAACGAGCCGGACGTGTATGAAACCGGTGACCTACCAGAAGATGACCAGGCTCAGTTTGAATCGGTAAGTGTATTAATCTGCAATGCACATACAATTCAGTTTGAATCCATGTCTTTGGTTGCTAACATGGTGCAAACCTAGCTAACACACACACACACACACACACACACACACACACACACACACGTGTGTGTGTGTGTGTGTAATATTGGTGAAATAGTTTTAAAAACTAGTGATTTTTGCCTGTTGTTAACAATCTAAAGATATGGCCTGTGAGAGCAAATTTATTTAACATGTAGTTGTGTTTCACAGATGTCAGTTTTATTATATTAATAAATACAGGTTTACGATTAGGGCACCTCTTAGCAGGTCTTATTTGCATTTAAGTTTGTGTAAACAGTATATGTTTTTCATAAAGGATGGTTGTTTGATAGTTTGAAAAAGATGACGTCAGATACGAATGCAACCACAAGCTACAATTCAAAGAGTTATTTTCATTTAGGTGAAGCAGAAAAAGGAAACATTTTAACTTCTTCACCTTTTGATCTGATACTGATGTATTTGTCATCCTTGCATAGGGTAATCCATATTGAATCTGGTTTTATCTTAGCAATATTAATAGCCTTGAGCATCCTTCACATCAAACATTTAATACAATAATGTCTGTTTATTAGAATCATTATTCCATTTTGGTTTGTGTTTTCTATCCTGGTCATAAAGAGTGACTTATACAGGCCTGTATTGTAGTGCAATTCACTTCACATTTTCCTTTCCATACAGCTGAACTTATATCAAAGAAAGTGTTCTGAAATGTTGACCTATATTGTGTTGAGAAAAAGTGTTTGCCCAGGCGTTATCTTGTGACTCAGTGACATGTGCTCACTGTAACAGTGTGGTCCTTTTATCTATTAATTAGACAGTGGTTGACTTTTAATGTCTGGGCTGTTGACTGAACAACCCCTGGTTATCCTAATTGGCATTTTTCCCCCTCCATGTTTCCACATTTATTCCTTTTACCCCTTGCCGTTGTTTGCTTCTCTCCCAACCCTCCTGGAACTCTAGTTTGTACAAGTAAGACTGGCTCTGTTTTACTCTGTGAGCTTTAAGCCTTTTTATGCATGCTGTTACAATTTAAGGTGCACACTACATTTTTTCCTCTGATTGGGATTAATAAAAGGTTGGTTACTGTTTTGAAATTTGTTATTGATGATTTTCTTGAGTTTTGAAGTGCAACTAAGTGATTCTCTAGGGCTGCACAATAAAAGAAAATGAAAGACTGAAAATTCAATGTGTACATTTCTCTCAGTCCAACTTTTTTCTCTCTCTCTCTCTCTCTCTCACAAAGTTTAGTTGTATATTCAAGCTTAAAGCGATGATATTATTAGTTAACGCTAAAGGGAATTTGATTTGATTACTACTGATAAAATGATTTATCCACATGTTTTATGTCGACGATTCACATAGTACTTCACTTTTCCTTTTCTTTTGTCAAATTTTATCCTGGAAATAAAAGCTCTTTCTAATAGTTCTTAATTTATTGCATTATCGTGCAGCCCTAATTTCAATTCTTCAGATTATTATTATTATTTTTTTTTAATCGAACTTGTTTAAGGACTTTATTTCCTGTTTGGTGTGTGAAGCAAAACTATCAATTCTTTGATCAAGTCAGACCATAAGGTGACATTGAAGGTTTAATTATGTCTATGTATGCAATTTTTTTTGTATTTATACCATATTTGAACGCAAGGACATTTAAAGTGAGTTGCAGTGACATACAGATTAAAACAAAAAATGAAATATTTTCACTGGCTTTTTTTGCAAATCCCTTTTGTCACTTAATAACCTAGCTGAATGAAAATGTCTTTTTACATGGTGTGATAACTTCTGTATAATGACCATTGTATATCAAGTTTCTAGTGTAAATTTTATTTATTCATTTTTTTCAGTTTTAGGATACATTTCAATAAATTACAGATATAGTTGTAGAACAATCCAGTTTTGTTCATTGTTCTTGCCGGTTTGCTGTCCTAAAACCAGTGCATTTAAAGTTATTTAGTGTTGAACTAATTTGGTTTTTCACTCTACATCCTGTGTTTGGTTCATTGAGACATTTAACATTTTTGCTAAAGGTCTCTTCCTTCCATCCTGTAAAGAGATATTAGGTTCATGATTACAGTGATGAGCGACTTTAACAACAATAATAATGGCTTTGATATATATATATATATATATATTGTTCTTTTTTTTTATCAGACTCTAATATTCATTTAACCCACAGTCATACTGGTGGACTGCTCTGGGGCAGTTTAATGAAGCTTAGCAGCCATTTTGCACACAACATTCACCATTTATTTCTACGTTAATGCTTAACAATAATCATAATCAAGACTATTAGATTAAGTTTATAATCACCGATACTGTACTTTGGAGAAAATACTTAATCTGCACAGTGTAGAGGTGCTTTGGTTTACTTATTATTAACCTTAATTCACTATAACCAATGTCCAGTTTCCTTCAATGTTCTTACACAGTTCACTACGGCATGATATCAGAGAAGTAACCCAGTGGTGTTAATGGACCATCTGACTGCCCTTAAGTGGGGAAAAGAGAAAGAACTGAGGACTTCCATGTCTGAACAAAGTGTCTCCAGGGTTTTCAGCAGAAACTCTAAAGAAACACTGCTTTCTTTCTCATCTCTCTCCGACCCCGGCCAACTGTTCTTGTTGTGTGCATGGCATGTGATAACCACATTAATCTGTGTTGTCTCTCTCTCTTTCTCTCCCCTTTTCTTTTTCTCTCTCCCTTTTGCTGTTTTATTGATTTCTCTCTAACTCTCTTTGGAAACCCAAGGAGCTGGTAAGAGCCTGACTAACTCTCCTCCCCTCCCTCCTCCCCGTAACATCCGTGTGTACCTTTTTTTTTTTTTTGGCATGGATTTATTTTTAAAATCTAAATCTTTGTGTGAGCCTTTAATCATCTGCTCGTTTGTGTGTGTGTGTGTGTGTTTGAATCCTATTAATATAGGATATTGATGCTAGTGATCTAGTGGCTTTTTGTTTTCCCTTGAATCACTAATCATGCACCTCTGATGTAGGAAGAAAAACACACATTGATATTGTTCTAACATTGTTTTACCATTACACTTTAAGTTGTTTTCCTAATAAAAGTTTAACTTTGAAGAAATCATTTCAAATTTTTGAAACCACTTGTTTTCTGCACAACATTTGTATTAAGTCGAAATGATCGGTTTGTACAAAAAAAAAAAACAGTCATGATAATGCAATGCTTTTACAGATTTTATTTTAAATTCATGTTTCTCTGAGGTACACTTTGTTCTGAATGAATCAAGCATTACTATACATCAATCACATCTCACAGCAATGATGAAGTATAATGTTTTCTTATCACCCTGTACGATGCTTACAGGGAGTATTAGAATATTAGCTCTCAGGACTTTGGTGTCTCTACTCTTAGGTGCAAATTCTGATTTTACTGATGTTTGGCTTTTCCATAAACAGGAAGAGCTTTGCAGTGACAGTGTGGAGAGGATTGTGGTCAACCCCAATGCAGCCTTTGATAAGTTCAAGGACAAGCATGTCAACACCAAAGGACTCGGTCAGTTTCTGGTTCATCTTACAGCTGTTTTCTATCCGATTGTGTTATTTTATTTTTTATTGTCATTGATCTACAGCTTTGTTTATTCCTACTTAACAAGTGGTGTGGAGAAGGTTTTTGTTTAGGAATGTCATGTGGTCTAAAAGATGTCCACATATACATTAACTCAGTGGTTCCCACCCTTTTTTGGGTCCTGACCCCAATTTTATATTCCAAATGTCTGGTTACCCGAGAGACATTTTTTCACTCGAATTAGTTTTTCATCATGTTTGTTATACAGGATTAGAGCCACAAAGTGTCAAGATGCGCCAGATATTTTTCTACTACGTTTTATTTTAACTAGAATAATATTTGAGAAAGTGAAAGTACAGAATACAGTTGTTTGAGATTGTGTGGTAAAGAATAACAATTAAATAATAATAATTTTATTTATATATATATATATATATATATATATATATATAGTATCAGTATATTTTTTATCAATTACTAGACATTTCAGGTGACTATTTTGATTTAAGGTGACCCCACATGGGGTCACGACCCCAAAGGTTGACAAACCTGCATTAATGGATGTCTTTTACTAACTGAGCATCTCAGTTCTTGTTTTAATGGAATTTCCCAAAGGTATCAATAGAAACTTAATGTACTTAATGCTTCACTCAATTTATTTAGGCCACTGCATTATCACTTTTTCTCTCAGAAGCACAATTCAATTTTTTCAAATTAAATTATTAACTTTTTGGAGATCTACGAATAATGATGAGTTTGATTCACCAAAGTTACTGTGGCAAATGATTATGCAGCTTCTGAAATAATACGCCAACATTGCATTTGATATTTACGTGATCAAATAAGGAATACATGATCACTAATGATGATCATGTTTACATAGAACAAAGTTGAAAATGTGAACCTACTGTGTTTTTCTAGCATGTAATTGAAATAAGTGTAGTATGCTGTGATCAGCCTGGTAAAGTTCTCATTTTTTCCTCCTCGTGACAGATTTCTCCGACAGGATCAGTAGAACCAGGAGAGTGGGCTACGAGTCAGGAGAATTTGAAATTGTAAGTGCCTTTTTTGCTGCAGAAATCCAACTCTCTGCTTGTATTATTTCATAAGATGATCCATCACCATATTCTCCCCCATCTCAGTACATGTGTTTTCTGATGAAATTTAACGGCTTGAAACAAAGCTGCGATTATTGCTATTTCTGTCCTGTCTCTTCTTTGCTTTTATAGCTTCTTTGCTCTTCTTATAGCTTGGAGAGGGCTGTGGTGTGAAAGAGACACCCCAGCAGAAGTATCAGCGTCTGGTGAATGAGATCCAGGAGCTCACTCAGGAGGTGGATGCCATCCAGGTAGAATGACACTCATATCTGTAAGGGCAAATAAAAAGTGCAAAGGATGACAGAAATCAGCATTTTATGTTCAGAAATGCCAGAAATGGTTCTGAATATCCTTCCCACATGGCAGTGCTCACAGGCTGTGTCGTGATGCGTCTCTCTCCAGAACACTGCTCGTATTTGCTCGGAACATTTTTAGTGATGTAATATTAAAACTCACTTCACACAATCTCACCCGGGATTTAAAGATCTGAACCAAAGTTCAGCGGGTTGTGTGTGTGTGCACTGATGCTTGTATGTGTATGCTATGCACTCAAACTTAACATTGATCAAAGGTAATGAAGTTGCTCTACGGACTAACAAAGAAGATATTAATTAAAAATTAAACTTAGTATGTAATTAACTTGGCTTCTCACACGCACTCATTGCTTTTTGGGTCCAACGTCAAATTGTAATTCAATCCTCAACCTGGTACCTTTAAAGAATCAATCTGTAGTTTTCAATGCTTACGTTTTTAAGTATCACAGTGAGACCAAGCAGCTGGATTAGTGGTTTTAATGACAAATTATTAGTATTGTGTGATCAAGAATTTGTAGTTTCTGTAGCTTTATAGTTTTGTTTTCCAACTGATTAGTTATAATGTAAGCAGTCGGGGTGTAACCAAATACTCAACTCACGATACAATATGAAATATGATATAGGGCTCACGATACGATATAAAAAAGAAAAAAAATCCAATCAAGAGAAACAAATGTTAAATGTTTTGTTTTTGTTTTTTACCTGAATTTATTTCATGAAGCTTTGAATTTTATATACATATATGACCAAAAGACTTAATAAATATTATTAAGGGGTAAATTTGCTGATTGAAAATGACACACAGGCGCATTTATTAACAAACCACTGCACAATATGTGCCACTTTAGTCTTTTTTTGCTATAAGAGACAGCACGTGTGAGTGAGTTCTGTAATGTGGCTTGTTATGGGGAAGATCTGGGTTAGGAAAAGCTATTTTGAGAAAAAAAGTGGATTTTAATAAATAAAAAAAAGCTATAATATATATATATATATCTTGATATAGGCGATATTGTAATTTTCTATATCGCCAAAATAGAGAACTTGATGTATTTTGAATCGCAATATATTGCCCCGCCCTAATTCCTATTAAACAGTAATATATATATATAATATATTTTATATTCCCAAATTTGTAACATGTTTTTTTTCTCTAAAGAAAAATGCCAGAAGGTCTCAATTAAAGCCTAACCTCCACATTTTTGCTATTATAATGTACCTATTTGTTTTAGTTTATTTCCTTTGATGTTGTCTTACAAGTGGATCTGATTTTTGATAAACCTTGTATTTTGCCAGTAATTAAATGCTTATTTTCCACACAAGGTCATTTAAAAAAAAGCACGACGGCTCCGTTGGGCTTGACTTCCTCAAAGCTGTTCATGTTTCTTTGTGTCCAGACCACTACAAAGGAAAGTGTGACAGAGGAGCGACTCACCCCTGTGGTGCTGGCCCAGCAGGCGGCCCAGCTCAAACAGCAGCTTGTGTCTGCCCACCTCGACTCACTGCTGGGACCACAGGCTCACATCAACCTGGCTGACCCAGATGGAGCACTGGCAAGGTGGGTGGAGGGGTGAAGGTCAGATAGAACTACACGAAGAGTGCGTAAACAAAATCAGGGACACCAAAACACGACGACAGATGAAATAGAGAAGGCAGCAAGACTTTGGAAGGGAATAATAAATATGGATGAAAACTCACCTTGACGGTGATGCAAAACTCTCTTGTCCCTCATGCCATTAAAATTTACATCTCCTCAATTGGACGGAGAAGTGGTTGCAGAAGGACAGAGGAATGGAAGGAGCAGGTGATGGCACCAGGTCTCTGCACAACAAATTATAAGGGAGCAGTGTTCATATGAAATACTAAAATTAAATATGACTAAATAAATCCAGTCTTTGGTGAGTGACTGAAACTAAAAAAATAAAATAAAAATTCTTCACTTAACACTCTAAGAATGTAATATATTATTTTTAAGTTGTATTTTATCTATCGTCTGTGTTTTTCTCTGTAATGCTGCTAGTGCGTAATATTTCCCAGATGTAACCGACCCAAAGCGATCAATACAGTGAAGTTCTAGAGCTTGAATACAAGGACAGGAGGATCACAAACACAGCAACACTCTAAGGAAGGGCTCTTGTTTATCTGGCCTTCCCTCCCACAGACGTCTGCTCACCCACCTGGAAGCAGCTAAGGGCAGTCGTGGCAGCGCGCCAGGAGACAAGAAGCAAACGGTGCCAGCGAAGGGCCCAGATGGAGTGGTGCTCTATGAGCTGCACAGCAGACCAGAGCAGGAGAAATTTTACGAGTCTGCAAAGGTAGAAGAAGACAGGGAGGATGAGACAACTGTCAAGTGTCTGGGATGAACGCTCTGGCAAAATACGCATATGTCAGTGTGATGATGTCGCTGCCAGCTTTATGTAGCGTTGTTATTGTGTCCCTGTAGATGGCAGAGCTGGAGAAACGTCTTGCTGAGTTGGAGATATCAGTCGGCTCAGGATCAGACAAGCAGGTACATGCTTTACTCGTCTCCTCATCCTTTCAAAATGTCAGCCTTTTTGCTTTTTTTTACTCTCAATCCATACACCGTTATAGGTAAGGAAAGAGAAAGAGAAGTCATCATTGTGTTATATTTAAATATGTTTTTCCTCCATGTTCACTTTGTAGGGGCCTCTGAGTGCTGGTATACAAGGAGCCAGTTTGATGGTAAGAAGCAGAATGCTTTTTGCAAAGCTTTGTTTGTAGTTTTCCCCAGAAAACATTAATTTAGGTTTAGTCTCAGTCTTTTGACTAAAATGCTACCTGGTTTTAGTCTAAAACATTTTTTATCAGGAGTATTTTAGTTATAGTCTAGTTGTAGTCAACTAAATTACATTAAGATTGTCGACTGTTACAGAATTATTCGACATAAATATGTAGCATAAGAGTTTATGAATTATTTTTAAAGCTTCAATTACCAGTTATCAACCTGATACGGGCTAATATCAATGTTTGAAAGTATAAACAGCTATATTTGATATTATGAATGGCTGAGACCACATTTACTATTTATTTATTAGTTTATTTAGGAGAGACAGAACAGAGAGCATTGTTACATTTAAAATAGCAACCGATGCCACGTCCATGGGCTGTCTAGCCAAAGGCAAATTTGCAGACCCGGTCCCCATCATAAAACAAAGGCAAACAGTGATACATTGTAAGATAAGATAACTTTTATTAATCTCACAAGGGGAAATTTGCACAGTTCCAGCTGCAGATAAATAAAATTTAAGAAAAAAAAAAAAGAAAAACAGCATAATAAACAATAGAAGATATATACAGTACATACATGGGCCTGTACACAGTACAGTGGATTGGCTGCCAATTTTCTGGTTCTATTTCATAATATTTCATGAGATGTCTCACTATGGGATGTCGCCTCTGCTACATTCCTTAGAATACCTATTTCACTTTGTCAATCCTGATTGGCAGGTGAAGCGCATCAGTTTGATGGGAGAACCTCCCACCTCCTATAAAAGGAGGGGATAAACGGTGTGCGACACTCCTAAACCTCTTCTCCTCTCAGCTACCTCGCACTTTTTGGCTCTGACCAGTTTAATCGTTTACTGGTGGGTTTTTTTCTTTTTCCTGCCGACGAACGGTGGCAGGGTTGACGCTTAGCTTTTAGACCATACCAGGTTGTAAGGTTAAGCTTCCTCCCCAGGGTTCGCTGTTCAAGGCAGCGAGGCCCGCCTGCCTGGTCTGGGAAATCCCCGGCTCCAGCTGCCGCTGCACCGGTGCAGCAGTCCCAGCGCACGTAGGCACGGAAAAAGAAAAAGATGGGCTGACCTCTTTCCTCTCTCACCCCAAAGCTGAAGCTGACTGTTCCTCGTTCGCAAGCTTCAGCTGTTCCGCTTTTACACTCGCTTCTACGGGCGTTTAACACCCCGCTTCCCCTCTGCCAAGGCTCGGCCTTCTGATAACCAAGAGAGACGAACAGGTTCCACAGTACGAATGGCTGGGCACCATCTTGCCGCTCTCTGACAGTCTGGCTGCATGCAGCCTGCCTCCGGGAGAGGGCGCCACCGCACCGCTGAAGGCACCTTTCACAGTGAGGGCTCCGGAGCACCTGACCACTCTTTCCCTGAGGATAGACAGATGGAAGGCGCTCGCAGCCCCGCCCTGGGTATTAGGGACGCTATCAAAGGAATGCAGACTGCAGTTTACTTCTGTCCCCCCCAGTTTCGCCGGCATAATACACTCCCAGGCCCGAGGAGATTCAGCCCGTGTGTTACAGGAGGAGATCACCTCTCTGTTGCACAAAGGAGCGATCTCAGTGGTTGCTCCCGGGAGGGATTTTATTCCAAGTACTTTCTGGTCCCCAAACAAGGGGGGACCGGGATCCCTCCTATCCTGGATTTACGAGCCCTGAACAGGGGCCTCAGGAAATACACTTTCAGGATGCTCATGCATTCCTCCCTTTTACGTCTGGTACGTCAGAGCGAATGGTTCGCATCTGTCGACCTCAAGGACAGGTATTTCCACATCCTGATATATCCTACTCACAGAAAGTACCTACAGTTTGCTTTCATGGGGATATGCTATTAGTACTGCATACTCCCGTTCGGCCTCTCTCTGAGCCCGAGGGTCTTTGTACGCTGTACATATGCAGCGATTCCCCCGCTAAGGAGGCAGGGCATTCGCTCCCACCCTGCACAGCGTAAGAGAATGCAACCATTCTCTGATCCTGGTGGCTCCCCACTGGCCAGCTATGCACTGGTTGGTGCAGATTTGCAAGCTGCTCTGTGCTCCCCCCTGGCAGCTCCCGCTGCGCAGGGAGCTGCTGTCGCAGGCGGGCGGCACGGTTTTCCATCCACGCCCAGAGAGTCTGGTGCTGTCGGCCTGGCCCTTGAGTGGTGCAATCTGTCAGCTGTAGGGTTATCATGGGACGTGATCACTACCATACAGAGCGCTCATGCCCCCTCCACTAGATCTCTTTATGACTCCGTGGAAGGTGTTTGAGGACTGGTGTCTCCAGGGAGGCCACATTCTTTTTCAGTGCCCAGTGGGTGTGATTTTGTCATTCTTGCAGGGCCTGATTGACAAGAGCAATGCCTTTTCCACTGTGAAAGTGTATTTGGCGGCGATCGCCGCCTGTCACGTGGGCTTTGCGGTCAAACCAGCGAGTCAGCATTCGCTGATATGCAGGTTTATGAAGCGTGTGCGCAGGTTCCTGCCCGTGTCCAGATTGGTGGTTCTACCATGGGATCTGACGGTGGTTCTGGAGGGTCTTACAGGACCCCCGTTCAAACTGATGGGTGAGACGGACCTGAAGTTTGCCTCCAATAAAAGCTGTTTTGTTGCTGGCTCTGGCATTGGCCAAAAGAATCAGTGACATTCATGCGCTCTCGGTTCTCGATTGGATTCAGGTCTGGACTTTGACTTGGCCATTCTAACACCTGGATATGTTTATTTGTGAACCACTCCATTGTAGATTTTGCTTTATGTTTTGGATCATTGTTTTGTTGGAAGACAAATCTCCGTCCCAGCCTCAGGTCTTTTGCAGACTCCATCAGGTTTTCTTCCACAATGGTCCTGTATTTGGCTCCATCCGTCTTCCCATCAATTTTAACCATCTTACATGTCCCTGCTGAAGAAAAGCAGGCCCAAACCATGATGCTGCCACCACCATGTTTGACAGTGGGGATGGTGTGTTCAGGGTGATGAGCTGTGTTGCGTTTACGCCAAACATAACGTTTTCCATTGTTGCCAAAAAGTTCGATTTTGGTTTCGTCCGACCAGAGCACCTTCTTCCACATGTTTGGTGTGTCTCCCAGGTGGCTTGTGGCAAACTTTAAATGACACTTTTTATGGATATCTTTAAGAAATGTCTTTCTTCTTGCCACTCTTCCATAAAGGCCAGAGTTGTGCCGTATACGACTGATTGTTGTCCTGTGGACAGAGTCTCCCACCTCAGCTGTACATTTCTGCAGTTCATCCAGAGTGATCATGGGCCTCTTGGCAGCATCTCTGATCAGTTTTCTCCTTGTATGAGCTGAAAGTTTAGAGGGACGGCCGGGTCTTTGTAGATTTGCAGTGGTCTGATACTCCTTTCATTTCAATATTATCGCTTGCACAGTGCTCCTTGGGATGTTTAAAGCTTGGGAAATCTTTTTGTATCCAAATCCGGCTTTAAACTTCTCCACAACAGTATCTCGGACCTGCCTGGTGTGTTCCTTGGTCTTCATGATGCTCTCTGCGCTTTAAACTGACCTCTGAGACTATCACAGAGCAGGTGCATTTATACGGAGACTTGATTACATACAGGTGGATTCTATTTATCATCATTAGTCATTTAGGTCAACATTGGATCATTCAGAGATCCTCACTGAACTTTTGGAGAGAGTTTGCTGCACTGAAAGTAAAGGGGCCGAATAATTTTGCACGCCCAATTTTCGATTTTTTATTTGTTAAAAATCTTTGAAATATCCAATAAATTTCGTCTCACTTCATGATTGTGTCCCACTTGTTGTTGATTCTTCACAAAAAATTACAGTTTTATATCTTTATGTTGGAAGGCTGAAATGTGGCAAAAGGTCGAAAAGTTCAAGGGGGCCGAATACTTTGGCAAGGCACTGTATCTACCATCCTCCTGTCCCCCAATGTGTCTATGGAGTCTAGGGAGCAGCACAGTACAGAACTGGCCCTCCTCACCAGTTTGTCCAGTCGTTATACATACAACATGCTACAATATAAATAATTTACAAGCTTACAAACATGAGTCATCTTGTCCCTCCTTCCACTTAACAAAAAGTAGTTTTGATTGGATTTTGTCCCGTGTGAACATTAAAGTTGACTTTTTATTAGTTGATGAAAACAGTTTTCATACACGTTTTTTTTTTTTTTTTAGTCTTTTTTAGTCTTGGTACTGTCTTGGTACTATCACTTAAAAAAACCATGATGAAAATTTTGAGTCAACATAATGAAGAGCGTTTCACAGCACTGACACCACATAGACCATCTGATGATGTGCTGCAGGGAAGAACTGGGTCACGCTGGGTCTGTTTCTGCCGTACCAGCAGAACAGGCAATAAACAGGCTGTTGTTTGAATATATTTGTGATGCCCCTCTGTGTCAGGACACCATCGAGCTCCTCCAGGCCAGGGTCAGTGCGCTGGATGCTGCCACTCTGGATCAAGTGGAAGCCCGGCTGCAGGTAGCTGTTCTCTGTTCAACTGTGGCTCAAGTCGAGTTGACACTTGGATTATTTATGTAGTTCAGCTGTGATTTGTTGGCTTTTCTTAGCCATTTGCTTAAAATGTTTTTCTTATTTTTTCTTTCTAGAGTGTGCTTGGAAAAATGAACGAGATAGCTAAACACAAAGCCGCAATTGAAGACGCTGAAACTCAGAACAAGGTCAGTAACTCCTGTTTGACCCTCCTTAGTAAATCTGTGCAGATACTATATAATCACTGGTTGTTTTTTTTTTTTTACACACCATCTGTTTTTATATCATTGACTTGAAGCAATTTGAAAAGAACTCCTTCCCTTTTTCTTTTTTTTATCCAAAGCAAGATAAAATATATTCGAGTGAGAAGGTCACTTCTTCCATAAATGCTGAATATTAGTCCCCAGTTCAACCAGAAATGATGAGCACACTGTCACATTTTTATTGAAAAGTGTCTCCTAATGAGCATCTCATTAGCTCCAGTTGGTATTTATTACACTGTGGGAGCAATAATACCAGTTTTATTTCATTTCATGGTCTTTTTAAGCAAAGATAATATAACTAACTGAAAGAGTGTTGATAAAACTTTCTGATTTTTTTTGATGATGTAAGTTCTTCTATATCCATGATTGCCTCCCTGGTGATAAGAGGTCAAACAGAGGATGACTTCATTACCTTGGAAAAGTATTGGTTTTATGCAAATTCTCAAAGTAAAGAAAAGCAAGTGATTCAATAACTCTAAAGTGATTACTCTGCTGGGCCAACAGAGGGCAGCGCAAGTTAATTACGGCACAGGTTGTCAATGTATTGGTCAGCAAGCAAAAGGAGCTCAATGACCCCATTAGAATTAACCAGTTCAAAAAATAAATAAAAAAAAATTCTGACATCTCACACTTCAAGCAGTAACCTATACCCGTGTTCCTCAAACTACCCCCTGTAGTACACAATGTCAATACAGGGGGTACTTCAGAGAAGGAGAGAGTGGAAAAATGAACAAAGGAAACATAAAAAAATAAGGGGATTCATATTTTTAGTTTAAAATGACAATCCTAATAAAGATGATCAAAATGATTGTGATTAGAACATGAACTGAAAATACAAGGGTCAGTCTGGGATCCACACTAGGCCGGAGACGACCGGAAATTATACAAACTATAGAAATAAATCTATTCCGGAGGCACTAAATACTGTTTCTTTCCACTTATTTACAAAATGAGATTCTTTAAAATGTGTGTTTCACTCATTCATTCTATCACTGTGATCTACAGTTGTTTTGTGGCATTCTGAGCAAAATGTAGTAGTCGGGACAAAGTGGGGACTTGAATTTAGAAATAAGAGAAAAGTTTGAGAACCACTAACCTATTCTGTATGAAATTTAAACTAAATTGGTAAAAGCAATGCAACCTTTAATGGAAAAAGTTGTGATCATTCCTCTTTCAAACTCATGAAAATAGTAGCATAAAATGTGCCATCACATATTTTAGAACAGCGCACCGCTCCACATGATGTCACTGCTGATTTAAAGTATGTAGACATTAATTACGTTGATTTGATTTTGTCACAGGTTAACTTGTTTCTTGTTGAGGTTTTTTATTGTAAATCATTGAATGAAACATTCAGTTCAGCAGTTGGGAGGGGTTGTCTCTGTGTGTTTCTGTGTTTGTGTGCGTCTCTGTGTGTGTGCGTGTCAGTTGTGTGTAATGGTCTGTGTTCCTTGCAGGTGTCCCAGCTGTATGACGTGGTGCAGAAGTGGGATTCCGTGTCCTCCTCCGTTCCTCAGGTGGTTCAGAGGCTTGTGGCTGTGAAGGAGCTGCACGAGCAAGGTGAACCTTTAGTGTGGTGGGGGTTTACATCAGCGCACTGCGTAGCAAGCTATAGGGTTGCTGGTCAGATGTGGATACACATTGACCTACCTGCTCATGCCTGTTTTTGTTTAAATTGACTTTGGGAAGGTGGTCTTATGAGACCTCTAATGGTCTTCTCACTCTCTCCTGTACAGTTATGTTTTTTTAACCTTTGTGTACATTTTGTCTTGTTATTTGTGCTAATAAAATAAAATCAATACCGCATTTATTACAGTGTTTTTCAACCTTGGGGTCGTGACCCCATGTGTGTTCGCCTGGAATTCAAATGGGGTCTCTTGCAATGTCTCGGAATTCATGAAAAGAAAAAATACTGATTTATTATATATTTTTTTAATGTTTCAATTATTATTTGGGGGGAACAAACTGGTCTGGGATTCTGAGGTTAACCAGCATTCAGCATGTGTGCTGTTCAGTGCTCTCAGGGTTATGTATGTTTCTAATAGCGGTAGTCAAAACATGGCTGAGCCTCCTCAGGGCCTGCTTTAGGCAGACTGACCAAGAGAGAGTTCTGTGATCACATATCAGGACTCGGAGTGAGCAATTTGTTTTTATTCACAAAACTCTGTACGACGCATGAGGACACACGTCCTTTGGGGTTCACCCTCTTACAAAGTATTACATTGACTTTTTTGCTGTCTTTATTAACTGGTTCATATTGCACACATTGTAATAACTCTGCTCCAGGGATCCCATTAAAGACTGAAAACAAAGAAAACTCCACCATTTGTGTTCTATGGAACCTTGAAATGATCCCTTTGAGAGTTCAAGGAGAGATTGTATGTAGGTTAGTGGGGGAAGGGAAGGGCGGAACATTAAAGATTCAAAATATGCTGGATTCTGGATGTGAACCAGGATTACTGAAAGCTAACACTGAGCGATAGAGATGTGCTTCTAGAACAGGCATGCTAGTGATTAAGACAAAAGATTAAAAAACAGAGAAAATGGCAATCAGACAGATAATGGAGTTAATCTAAAACCATGGCATTTAATTACCAGTGAAAGCGCCAACAGACTTAGATTCAAATCTTGTGATACAGTTTAAAAACTCCCTGCAGTTTGCATAATGTTATGCGCTACATTATTCTTTAGCACATGAAAGCAGAATGTTGGTATTAGAAGATGATATTGATAGTTGACTGCTTAGTGCTGAAAGAGGTCATCTATCATCCAGGCTCTACATCCACACCTCTGTCCTGGGCTCGTCAGGCTTTCAGCTGCACCTTTTCTCCTCTCTCTAGATCATTCTTCAACGACAAAAGGAAATAATTACAGGTCTCAAGCAGCCATTCATCACAGCGTAAACATGGATCGACTCTCGGCTTATGTGCTGAGAACCAATAATTTCTTTAAGATGATGAACGTTCTGTGTTGTGTCCCACAGCGATGCAGTTTGGCCAGCTGCTGACCCACCTGGACACCACTCAGCAGATGATTAACAACTCTCTGAAAGACAACAACACGCTGCTAACACAGGTTGGAAACATTAAGCATTTTGGGTCTGACTTTTGTAGTGTGCTTCAATGGCTATGATTATGTTATACTTTGGGTTTGTTCATTTTGTAAAGAAAATTAACACATTCAAACTGTCTTCTGTTGGTGATACAAAGAAATTAACTTTTTTTTTTTTTTTTCCGCATCTGAAATATTTTCACCGATGTTTATTTACTTTAGTTTGACTCTCAGCAGGATTACTTCAAAACTACAAAATAGATTTGAACCAGAGATAGACCTTAGGTATTTTTTGGATCGTGACCCCATTTTTATTAGGGGTGAGTATTGGCAAGGATGTTGCAATACAATACGTATCACGATACTTGGGTCACGATACGATATTGTCTTGATATCACGATATATTGCGATATTCTACCCAGTTAACATCAAAATTAAACGTAGAGATGAAAAATCAAGTGGCTGTATATGTTCATTAGAAGATATTAATCATTCAAAGAACAAATTGAGTCAAAACTGTTTTCTTCAAAACATCCTATTTATTATTATTCTTATATCTATGGCGCCATCTACTGGGTTGGAGGTGAGGAAGTGGCGCAATTTTCAAGGTTTTCATGTCGGAACAGGAGCTGGTCAACATGCCCAGGAGTTAGGGTGCTCCGCTAAAAAAAAAAACGTCCACAAATATGTGAAAAATACAATAAGAAAAGTATTGGTTAAATATCAGGAAAAAAATAAAATATTTATATATTTTTTAATTTAAAAAAAAAAAAAAAAAAAATCAATTAAAAAAATTTAAACAATGTGGTATTAAACTATATAATACTGGAGATGAATATTGTTATCATGATTTTATTTGTCAATAATCATTAATAGCCTTTGTGTAAAACAAAAACAAAAAAAACCTCTATTTCAATATTTATTTTTAAAGCTACAGGGAGCCATTGCAAAGAGCCACATGTGGCTCTTGAGTCGCTGGTTGCCGTAAACCCCTGAGCTAACCAATCTGTTGCATTCCTGTGCCTTTTAAATCTGGTGTTAAAGCCTAAGTTTAATGTTTTGTTTACAAACACAACTTGTTATGAGCTTAACATTAAGCAGAAAGTCAGTGGACACTGAGTTGAAGTATAGACATAGATCATATATTGTTGTCATACGTTGAATGGCAACGGTGTTTGCTAAGAGGAAAGACTGCTGTCATCTGTGATGATGTGCACCACACTGGTAGCACTGGGAGCGGGACTGCAGGTTCAGTTTTTCTAGGAGCGGCCGACACTGGCTGCTGCTGTTGTTGACGTGCTTAGCTCCACGTCAGGTAGGTTATCAAACACGGTGCATTGTTCGGCTTTTAGGTAAACCCAAATGTTCTTTCTTTTTCGGTCTGGTTGCTACCGTTTACGTCAGAACTGGTGCCATATTGGTACCGTGTTTGTGTACCCAACCCTATTGATCACCGTACCATGATCTGATTCACTGATCCAGATATTTAACACTTGGCTGAGGTTTACACCCTCTGAGTCGTCCTGTTTATGTTTCTCCTCTCGTGCTTCTTCTTCACCGTATTGTTATTTTTCCACCTTTCCATCATATTGTGGAACCATCAGGTCCAGCAGACAATGAAGGAAAACCTGGTGGCCATTGAGGAGAACTTTTCTGCACTTGATCAGCGGATGAAGAAGCTGTCGAAATAAGCCATTCCAAGATAGAAGATGAACTATCAAGAGTTGGTTGGTGAGCGTGGGGAAGTGGGGGAGGGGGGTTGCTCTTCTTCTACTTTTTGTGGAAATGTTGGAAAGTTGGTAAAGGTATAAAAATCAAAGAAAAAGAGACCAAACACCTTTGTCTCTCCTTGTTTTTTTTTTTTTACGTTGAAATGAGCTTAAACACAGTTGTTTGGTGTAAACATGCCACTGATTGCAGCCTGTTGGTGTTTAGGGCTTTGAGGTTTGGGCTGATTTTGTTTTTATTAATAGTAGTATTTAAACGAAGGAGATTCTTCCCCTTTTTGCTTTCACAGCATTTCACTATTTCTGACTTTGTACTGTGTCAACTTTGGTCCAAATAACTCATCACTGTCAGAAGACGTCAATTATGTACAGAATTAAATCCAAATCTATTGTCGTGTTGCCTGTTAAGGCGGTTTCACGGAAGGAAAGCCTGTAAATATGCCTGTATAACTTGTTTCTCTACACTTGTAACTTTATTATAATAATTAAGACTACAGAGCAACTTTTAATCTGCTTTGCTGTTGCCTAAGGTTTGGTTGCATTGCTCATCTGTGGTCAACGAATGCCATCAATAAAAACAAAGTGGGATGAAATTGGCTTTTTTTATTATTTTTTTTGTGAGTGTGTTTGAATTCAAGTGTCGAAACATTATCACCATCACAAAGTATGAGATCTGTGATTTTTGCTCCGTAATAAACCACACAAAGGTGGAATTCATCTGAAAACTGACAAGAATCAGTATTTTCATCAATCTGATCAATATTTAAAAACAATGCAGCCTGAAGTGTAATAACATGGTGTATTAAAGATGTCAAATAAGAACCCTAGTTTGTGGTTTTCATTAATGTCCAGTAGGTGGCAGCAAAGCATCTAATAAAAAGGCGAAACACTGGAATCTACGGTACTTACAAAAAACACTGCTTCAGGAATTACAAACGCAACACTAATGATACTCATAGTTATGTCTATATTAGTCGTTATTAACCCTGTGAGATGAAGACTCCAAATAATAATTTGGTGATGTCCTATTGGATAAAACGAGAGGAAGGAGCAGTGAACGCTCTCATCTGAGGCAAACGCATTAAAATGATCATTATTGTGTTCAAATTTGGAAAAACTTCAGACATGGAAATTTTTTTTCAACTGTAATAAACAGCTGATCTGAATGTGTGTAGGCCTGCTTTTCTTTTTCTCATCTTAAGGAAACGCTTAACATGTGCGTCTCAACATATATAGTAAGTAAAGCAGAGAAGTCCAAGATTTCAGTGTGAATTAATCGAATATGGTATGTTTATTTTCCTCAGGCATTCATCATCATATACAGTGTTGTGAGCGTTCCAAAGCATTTATGGAGAACGATGATGGAGGCTAAAAAACTTCAACAAACCTGAGCCAAAAAAAGTTAGAATTCAAACACATCTTGTTATTTATTGAACTGTAAAGCTTATAGAGCTTGGCGAAAACAAAAAAAAATCACTTTAATCGATTGATCCAATTTGTAGATTTTAATTTTGCAAAATCAAGTTTTTTTTTTTTTACATTTTTTTCGCATTCCGTTCTTGTGGGTCATTGTAGCGCTATGTGAGCCAGCCCCCTTTTTGTTTACCCTTTAAATAGGCTATATGTGTGCCACGGGCATGTTTATTGTTTTATTCTCACTATGCTAAGATGCTAAGGGAAGAATTTATTATTTTTTTGATTGTTATATTATAAAATATGTAGTTATATGATTTATTAATCAGAAAATTGAAGCTACTGTGAAGTTGCTGTTGCACTTCTGCTTAAACCTGAATTAAAGCTTGAAGCTGAATTTGGGCGACTCATTGTGTTATAGAGCAAGTCAAACATGGAAAACAAAACCAGCTCATATTAGAGTCTAATGTGATATATGTATTTGTGACATGTTTTTAATGTTTGTATGTCATTACAGTTTTACTAATTTATTAATGTATATTTATGAATGTGTGTTGTACTTTTGATAAATGAATGAAGAAAACAAATATTTAGTGAGTCAGGCTGTGAGGTAATGGTTTTAAGTCTTATATACTGTCAATTGGCCCAAGTTTTATTACATACAGAAGAGTAAATGCAAAGATGGACAGTCCATGAATCTAACTAATTAGAAGGGGTTTCTTCCTAAAAATGAATGAAAGTAAATTAGTGCACAATGTAAAAAAAAAAAATTAAAAAAAACTGATCTGAATATAACATTTGTGACAGTAATTGTTCCTCTACTGTCATTTTAAAAACAAACTGTTAACTGTTAGTACAGAATTATATATATATATATTTAATGTTGGCCTTTAAGGTATAGAAAGGAGTCGGACTGGTGTGATCTGCTGTCTGAGACATGATCAAAGGTCACTTAACCAGTATCTTCTGGATTATTCTGAAAACCAGGTTAAAGGTGTTGGAGGGAATGACACACACACACACACACACAGACACACACACACAGAGACAGACAGACAGAGATGAAGGGAAACAGATCAGGTGCTTTTGATGAGTCATTGGTACACAACTGCTGCTGAGGGGTTGAGTATGACAAGCTGCCACAGGTGGATCTGTGTGCGTGTGAGTGTGTGTTTCTAGCTCTTCTACGAAGACTAAAACATAGTTTAGTTTTTTTTGTTAAAATTTTTTTTTATTAAATAAAACCAAATGAAAGATTTGATTTCTATGACATTTCTTAAGTCTGAATATAAGTTGCGTTATATCTCTCCACATGAGGAGAGACAGGCTCAGATAGATGCACGTTCCAACCTAGAAAGGAATGCCCCAGATAAACACACACACACACTGGACCCCATTATTCCCTCTATCTCTGAGTGAAGTAGAATAAGCCACCCTGACCTAGACTAATTCCAACTAATGAATAATTATCATGAGGACCGCTCATTAATAGTTTTAACAACACCAAAAATGTGACATTGTTATTCCTCACCATGTCTGTCTGCAGATGGAGAATGAATGAATGAATGAATGAACAGACATTCCTTTGAACAACAGCCAGTTCAGCCTGCAAAGTGTTTCTAAGTTATTCTCCAATGCAGAAGCTGTTGTCAGCACTGCCAGATGTTGCTCCAGTGGAACAAAGAAAAGTAGACGTTTAAGTCCTGTGGCAACAAAGGACGTTAGTGGCTCTAACATCTCTGTGTCTGCTGTTGATTTGGGGAAAACGAGAAGGACAGGAAGAAAAAGATGGCGT
Organism: Gouania willdenowi; assembly: GCF_900634775.1. Taxonomy (NCBI): domain Eukaryota; kingdom Metazoa; phylum Chordata; class Actinopteri; order Blenniiformes; family Gobiesocidae; genus Gouania; species Gouania willdenowi. The sequence continues at coordinate 12,662,045 of NC_041048.1, read as the reverse complement.
AACTGAAATGTGTGTGTTTCACTGCTGGTGTTTCCACCTGTTCAGACAGGCCTTTAAATGTTAATGTCCCACAGTCTCCTGTTAGATCTGCTCTTTCCTTCTGACACATACGTAAGAATAAACCCTCATCTGGATTTTGGACGATGGTAAAAAATAAAAAAACACATTGCTGTTCTGTAAATTGAAGATTTCTAACATTAAAAAAAGGAAAATGTTATATATTTTTTTTATGTATAAAACTGAATTTTAAAGTTTATTTAAAAGTAGAAAAACTGAATATTCTGTTTAGGCTGTAACCGAACATATCTTAAAACAAATCTAATTTTATGAGAATTAATGCAAACCGTTCCTGACACAGTTGTGGTCAATTACATTTTCCAATTACAATTACAGTACGTCTTCAATTATCCATATTCAATTAAATTCTATCATGGTTATGGTGATTACAATTATAATTAAAATCACATTTTTTTTCTTCTGAATGTCTATTACAATTGGGTTCTTAGTTACTGAAGTTCAAATTCAATTAATGAGCCTGAAATAAATAACCTCCATGTCTTAAATCAGCTTTAAAATACACACAAAAAAAATATTATCTATCATTCAATTTATTTTGTCTCTTAATGACCTTTTTAGGCTTCCTATAATTCATGTAAATATTAATATTAATGGTTTTGTTGTGGGCGTCTCAGACCATAGAACTGTAACATGGTTCCCCAGTTTTGCGTTTGATTAAATTGTAATTGACCATTTTTATAGAATTTCCAATTACAAAGTCAATTATCTGAACTCAATTACAATTCAAATATGATTACAACAGCAACATATTTTTTTTTTATTACAGTCAAAATGACGTCATAGGTAGATGTCCTGTTTTTATTTCAAACAAATGCAATTATGCAAGAAACAATATTTCAATAAAGAAAAAAATTGATGCAGATGGCAATAATTACATATATTATTGCATACACACACTTTTTGTGTTCGATAGAGAGTGGGTGGAACATATAAAAGTATTAGCCCCACCCCTTTATCTACATTACAGTAACAAATGATCTAATTTTCAGCATCCTGTTTTCTAACCATTGCTGCTGTTAATAAATTAATTTTGTCTCATATTTATGATTTTGATTAAATACACACACAAAAAAAAACATAAACACTTTCAAAATTGTCTTACAACATAAAGATATTTTCTTTATATTTTCTTTTAAATTGTCTGGTTTGTACATTTAATTTCCATCAGCAAACTGTTCCAGAATCTTATTCCACATAATCATATTTATACTGAAACGCGAAAGCTTCTCCTTGTTGTCTGCACACGCACAGAACCTAAAATTAATTTGTAAACCCCTTTACTCATAACTGTAATTAATTATCAATTACACCATTGCAATTATACTTGACGCCCAACCCTATGGAGGCAGATTTGTGTCTTTATTATTCAATATATATATATATATATTTAATCAAAGAAAAAAAGTGTTCAAATGCAAAAAAATATTTGAGTCACAAATAATTGCATTTGAACACTTTTCTTTGATTTAAAATATTTATTTTTTATTGGAAAGTTGTTTTTTTTTTAATTATTATTGAAATGTTCTTTCTTTGATTAAAATGTTTTTTTCTTTTTTAAAATACACAAATTTTTTTTTTTTGTTTCGCATTCAAACACTTTTTTTCTTTGATTTAATTTAAATTTAAAAATATTTATTTTTGAAGTTGTTTTTTATTGAAAATGTCTTTCTTTGATTAAAATGTTTTTGTTGTTGTTTTAATTGATTTAATAAAGACACAAAAAAAATTTTAAAAAAAGAAAAGAAATTGGGGTCTCAAATATATATATATTTTTGCATTTGAACCCTTTTTCTTAGATTGAAATATTTATTTTTGATTGGAAAGTTGTTTTTTATTGAAAATTTCTTTCTTTGATTAAAATGTTTTTTGTTTTAATTGATTGAATAAAGACACAAATGCACTACCCATAAAGATGACTTCAGTCAAAAAAAAATATATATATATATATATTTTGCATTTGAACCCTTTTTCTTAGATTGAAAATATTTATTTTTGATCGACGTGACAGTTTTTTTGATTTGTCTTTTTTGTTTTGATTGAAAAGTTTATTATTATTATTGAATAATAAAGACACAAATCTACCTCCATACATACAACCCTGGTTCCAGAATCCATCAGAGCGTAAACAGGTGTGATGATGAGCCAACAATAGGAGCGAGGCTTGTTGCAGGGGAGAAATCAGAGTGATGGAGAGAGAAGACAGTGTAAAGAAAGGTGTGGCTGAGGCTCAGAGGTAAACAAGCTTTAACAGAATAATAACAGGACAACCTACAGTCAGTCGGCCTACAGCGGCAAACACACGCATCCTTCTTTTAGTTCTCAGTGGACGTGACATTTAACTGGGAAATCAATCAGGATGTGACAAGATATAGAAGGTGACTTCTTTTCTGACTGGGTGGGTGATGAGGTTTGGAGTTTATAATTATTTAAAAAAAAACAACACACAAACACACAGATGAGTAGAATATTGAGTGTCATCACATGACAAAAATCCCAGGATGGGATGGGGCTTAAGGTGAGATGAGCATTAGTAAGACAGGTTGATGTAACAGTAAGGTCATACACTTTATATGTTGGGATTTGTTGCTTAATCTCATGTTTTCTCTCAAATTATACATGTTTTAATTGTTAACAATACATGTGGTGTGTGAGAGTTGCAATGTATAATGTTGATTTACTGTATCTTCAGCACCTGTTATTATTGGATGTATCGTTTGCTCTCATTTTGGAGAAGGATTCTGACAGCTGCTCTGTGTGTGTGCGTGTGTGTGTGTGTGTGTGTGTGTGTGTGTGTGTGTGTGTGTGTGTGTGTGTGTGTGTGTGTGTGTGTGTGTGTGTGTGTGTGTGTGTGTGTGTGTGTGTGTGTGTGCGTGTGTACAGTGGTGGATGGAACATTTCTATCATAGATAATAAACATCCAGCGCTACATAACAACCTTTTTTTCCCCCAATCTATTATTTTTAGTTGTTTTTATTTCTCATGCAACACTTTTAGAATAAAGATTCATTCACAAAAGTTATCCAAAAAAATAATAAATAAATCTACCAGCGCTTATATTTTAAAATGACAAAGAATGGAAAAAATGAAGCTCACTCTGTGCGTATACAGTATATCATGCGTATGCTAAATATGATATACAGTATCAGTATAGTATCGAGGAGATAACATTAAAATCGCAAACATTAAACAATGCTTTTGACTGATTGAATACAGTGTGTATTTGATGTTTTCTAAAGGTGTATTTCATCATAGTTTCATAATATCACATTATTAAAGTTTTACAAACTCACATGGTGGCATGATTAAATCTCACATACGTTATATTTTTATACAGACATACTTTTATCGTACTTCACGTTGCTTTTTATGATATATGTGTCTGTTTGGCTTCATTTTTTTTTACATTGAATGTTGTTAGGAGATGTATACAGTATGTGCAATTTAATTGACAACAAAGGCTTCTATTCTATTTATTTTTTATATTTGATCATTTATTATTGTTATATGTGCTGTCCCACCTTCTTTTATTTCCTTCCTCTCAGACAGTGCGTTGAGGTGTTTCCAATGGTGTTTTAAACAGAATCCCAGTCTGAACACGAGCCTGTAGGAGCGTCAGCCAATCAGATAACAGCTTCTGAAAATTAGACTTTGAAGTTCAGAAATCCGTCTACAATTACAAAGAGACATTTTAAACTGGTAACATTGAGCTATGAAAAAAAAAAAAAAAAAACTACTTTGGCGTCTGTATTTATCCGTAAACTGACAATGAAATGAGTAGAGGAATAAATGACATTTCATTCAGGTTACGCTATCAGTTTGTATTTAATTAGAAAATATTAACCATTTTTAGGTCATAGTTTTTGATCATGTGTGTTACAAATTCAGAGTAGCCAGTATTTTATTTATTTATTTCATTGAACTAGATTAGAATATAGAATGCAGTTGTGTTTGATGTGTTTATTTGAAAAAGAATACATTAAAAAATTTAATATATATATTGTATATTGTATTGCATATATATATATATATTGGGCAACCCCACGTGGGGTCACGACCCCAAGGTTGAAAAACACTAGAGTGTTGCTGATAGTGAAGAGTTGATAAAATCTTTGGATTTTTTTTTCTCACCAAGCCAAAGGCACATGACCCATTTTTGGGCCTTGACCCATTAGTTTAGAACCTCTGCTTTAAGAGAATGTGTAAATAGAAAACAGCCACAATAACAATATGAGGCTCAATAATTATTAATAACATTATCTTTGGTTTGTTTATGATTGTATGGAGGCAGCATAACAGCACTGACACAGACAGACATAAACAAACACAGACAGACATAAACAAACAGACACAGACATAAAAAAACAGACACAGACAGACAGACATAAACAGACACAGACAGACATAAACAAACAGACACAGACAGACAGACACAGACATAAACAGACACAGACAGACATAAACAGACACAGACAGACATAAACAAACAGACACAGACATAAACAAACAGACACAGACAGACAGACATAAACAGACACAGACAGACATAAACAAACAGACACAGACATAAACAGACACAGACAGACATAAACAAACAGACACAGACATAAACAGACAAACAAACAGACAGACAGACATAAACAAACAGACACAGACATAAACAGACAGACATAAACAAACAGACACAGACAGACATAAACAGACAAACAAACAGACACAGACATAAACAGACAAACAAACAGACACAGACAGACATAAACAGACACAAACAGACAAACAAACAGACACAGACACAAACAGACAAACAAACAGACATAAACAGACACAAACAGACAAACAAACAGACACAGACACAAACAGACAAACAAACAGACACAGACATAAACAAACAGACACAGACAGACATAAACAGACAAACAAACAGACACAGACATAAACAGACACAAACAGACAAACAAACAGACACAGACAGACACAAACAGACAAACAAACAAACAGACACAGACAGACAGACATAAACAGACACAGACAGACATAAACAAACAGACACAGACAGACATAAACAATCAGACACAGACAGACATAAACAAACAGACACAGATAGTGTGATGAAGGCGGGCTGTTCTCTAACTCCTTTAACTACTCAGCAACAGCCACTCAGGCCGTGACGTGTTCTCGGTGCTTCCTGCAGGCTTTAACCCGGTCCTAGAGACAGTATTAGAGCTTTCTATTCGCTACTTGGTGCTGTTGCTATGGGGGCTGTCTGTGCGCGTGTGTGCGCGTGAGTGTGTGTGTGCTGAGTTTGGGATTAGAGCTCAAAGTGACACGAGCGGGGTGAGCATCCCGCATCACGACCGGAACATGATGAAATCCGATTTTAGACGCACTTTAGTTGTTGTTGTTGTTTACCTACATTATAATGGTCAGGATCCAGTAGTTACTGGGACACTGTCTGATTTGGTAAAACATTTATATGTTGTTTTGAGGTATGAATATTATATTTATTTTATGTGAGTTAAAAAAAAACACAGCTTTAAACTCTTGAGTTTATATTAAATTGTACTAAATATTCCTGTACAATGTGTAATCACAGACTACATGAAATGTGTAATAATAAACAAAAACATGTATCTCCTTTTATTTTGTAATTTTTTTTTTTTTTGCCACATTAATGATATTCCTGTATTGGTGTTTTTTATTCAAAAAAAATCTGTTGCTTTTATCAAAATGATGGGTATATATATATATATATATATATATAGAGAGAGAGAGAGAGAGAGAGAGAGAGAGAGAGAGAGAGAGAGAGAGAGAGAGAGAGTACCTTATAGTATCTTTGTACTCACTTTTAATATTCAGAAAAACAAAAAAAAAATCTTTATTATATTCTGTTATCTAAAGTGTCATAATATCATGTAGTGCAACTGTTCAGTACGACTGTTGTTTCAAAAACATCTATATAATCATACTCTAAATCTATCCACATTCATTTTCTGCCCTTTCTGGTGTGATTTCCTAATTGTTTTGTAGTCCTGTATAAAAATTCAAAGTATTTCTATTTTTATTTCCATCATAATCTTCATGTGATGAAAATCTTTATACGTTGCTAACCCTATTTCTATAATAGCTTCACATCTTTGTGCAATGTTTAATCGTGTTTAATCAATGATGGTGTGTTTTGTCTGTGAGGTCTCATCATGTTTTAGGATGTAACTAATTGAATTGTTTGCCTTTACACACATGGACTCTAATAACATCTCATTCTCTATCAAAGGGTTCGTTAATCGACTTGGAAGCTGGAACAGGCTCAGGTGGAATTGGCTTCTGAGATAATGGATATTTTTGACAACTCTTTCTGATGTGTATTATTTATTTATAAAGCCAGGCACTAGAATTGGAGGAAAAGGCCTGACTTACTGTTGCGTTTATATTACTTTTATAATAAACCACTCCCTAAATTTCTCTGTTTTCTAGCTTTTCCAGTGCTTTTAGGTAAAATGTATTTCTCTGTCATTGTGCACTAATGAGGGAGGGGTGTCCCAATATCTTTGGTAAATCAACAAAATGTTCATCTGATGGTTTCTTTAATTATCAAAAACTCTTTCCCCATCACTCGTGTATACCAGATAGATTTTTACACTCTGTGTTTATTTCCCAGTTAGAGCACATTCTTATTGCATTATCTGATAATCCATCATATACAATTTTTTTTTTTTTTTTTAATTTTAAGAGATAAAACTTTAGAAATTAGTGTTAAATTAGTTTTAATTGATCAGCAACTTGATAGTAATAGTAATAAAACAGGTTTGTTCCCAAACATAAAACACCTGTTTTGTAAAAACGTACTCATTACAAGTTATGATTGGTTGAATGAATTGCACAGACATCACTGAAATGATAGTTTTGAGCGTTTTACTTTAGACAACAGTCCTAAAGATTTTAATCCATATCACATGTATTATTAATAATAATAATAATAATACATATGTTTTATAGAGCGCTTTTCAAGGACCTCAAAGACACTTTACAAATTGTAAAGCGTATAACATGAAAGGCCATTAATTGTCACATATCATTAGTAAACACACACAAAAAATAATATTTATTATTATTATGTTTCCTGTTAATTTTCCTTTCTGCATTTTTTTATATATGTATTGGTTGCTCTTTGTGTCTTTGACTGATGCAACATGAATTTACCCACTGTTGAATAAAATAAACTAAAGTATAATCTAATCTAATCTAAATGTCAAACTATGTATGATAACCAGATAATAATAGCAAGTGTTTTCGTCCAGGGCAGGAAACAGGTAAACTTAATCTAAAATAAAAATCCAGGTGAAAACAAGCGTATGGCAACACAATTAATAAACACGTCACGATCGAGTGAGCGCTAAGCTGATTGGCTGTCCGTGATTTGTTTTCACCACGCGGAATCAATTTAATACACGAATCAATTCAACCTTTGTCTTCCGGAGGAAAATAAATAAATAAAAAAAAAAATCAATTCTTCGACATTATAAATCCGCACATACATGTATATTTTTAGATTTTTTTTTTTTTTTTTTTTGTTAGAGCCAACACTGTTTAATAAAACATGCTCTGATTCTGCTGGTGTTATCCCCAGCTAGAAATTGGTTGCCAAGCATTGCATCATTCCTTTCATGTGACTCCCATACGCCCCAAATTCGTCCTGCCCGTCTTATGACTGCATCACTGCTGCTGCTCGCACAAACTACACGGAGGGGGGGGGGGAAACTCGACGTACTCCGTGCTGTCAGGCTCCGCCTCTTTCGGTACGTCTGAGGACTCTATTGGATGTTGTCAAGGCAAAGATCTTAACTCCGTTCTTGTGATTGGCTGAAGATGACTTCAGTCAGTGTCGCCTTAAGAAAGCGATCCACCCGATGCATAGTTCGGTTGGCGTCGCACTGGATATAAACACCGCCGGGAGTTTCCGTAGACTCACATTCAGCCGTCTTGTCTGAACAATGAATAACATGAGCTTTCACCAACCTTTTCTAAAATATCTATTTTCGAGCTCACGACAGTCGAGAGGGCGAGCGAATAAAAGGAAGAGGGTAAGTGAATTTTAATCTCCTGACTTTCCTTTATTTTCTGAATAAAAGTTAATATATAACAGTGACTAAATGAGGAACGTGTGTAGTTTGGCTGGGTTCCCTGTGTGCCGTTTATAGAACAACAGCTGCTGTAATCAGTCCCACTGTAGGTTGCCTAATGTCAACTTTTTACATTTCACTGCTTTAGCTGGAAAGTTTGGTGTTTTTGTTTTTTACTCTTGAATCACTTCTACTTCCCCTTAAAACACATTTTTAGACATTTTATCTATGACATTCCTTTTTTCCCCCTCATTTTATTCAGCATTTTTGTCATTTTTTCACTGACATGAAAAGAAGCTGTTGCCAATTTATAAAAAAGAAAGAAAAATGAAAACACCCCCCCCCCCCAAAAAAAAAAAAAGAAAAGCAAACTTGAGTTGTCTTTAATACTTTGACATTAAAAAACTGTCAAAGTATTACTAATATCAGTCTTAATTAAAAAATGACTGAGATTTTGTAAATAGGTGTTTTCTTTCTTTTTTTCAGTCTTTTTTTCCCCTTCGTTTCAACCATTCCTTCAACTGGACTTTGTTTCCATGACGTAATGAATTGGCTTACAGTAGAACCCAGCTACACTACTGTAAAAAAAAAAAAAAAAAAAAAAAGTCTATAATTATATTTTTTTAATGTATTTTTATTTATCAATTCAAATGTATGTGTTGTTGTTGTTTAGGCCTGATTAGGATTAAAAAAAAAAAATTAAGACATGTTCTAACAGTAAACAACATTGTTAACAGGCTCACTGGCACCTTGTTTTTACACGTTTAAGAGATAAAGTGCTCTATAATGTATCAACAATCCTATCTATCACATTGTTCCTTCAGAATGTAGAGACTGCTGTTAAATACTATAGAGGCGGTCAGTGAATCCAGATCCAATGGAAGCGTTTCCTCGTTGGGGTTTTTTTTAACCACTTGTTTATCATTCCAAGGCTGTAATAAAGACTGTAAAACACAGGGGGCGCAGTGGAGAACATTTGGCTCTTTGTTTACAATATGTGACACCGGTGTATTTATTTATTTATGTATTACCACCCTTTGTCAGCTGTTTCATTATATATTGTCCATTTCCTTAACAGGAAACATCACATGTTCTTTGTCTCTGATATCAAAGCAAATTGATTGAATAGTTTTGTAATTTCAGCAAGAAGAATATTTTAATTTAATTTATACTTCTTAAAACTAACCTTGCCAATGACTTTTCTTTTCTTCTTTCAGAATTATTGGGACAAGATATCCCCAACCTGTTTACAGACTTGATTAAGACTTTCTAAAGGTAAATTGATCCTCAACATACTGGATTCCAAACACATTTATGGGATAATATTATTATTGTCATTTTGGCATTAGACTTGAGTTTTGACTCAAAATCAAAATGTTCAAGATTTAATTCAGCTATGTGTCAGTTTTTCTACTTGATTAAACTAATACATTTTGGACAGAGGTCAGACTTTTTTAGTTGTTTTATTAATTTATCTTATTTTCTTAATTGTGAGTTGTTTTTCTTATATGTGATTAGTTCATCTGTCGTTTCCATATGCATATTGTTTTAATCACTATCATAACTAAATGAGTAGCAGAGCAGTGATGAATAAATGGAACAAGGCGGAGTCGTAGTGACGTGTCCATACTCTAAATGTGCCGCTTCTCTTCTCTCCTCCATGTTTCTTTCCTGTTCTCCACTTTTCCTGGGGCTCCTGTCTCAGGTCCAGTGTAAACTGTGTGACCGACTAACAGTGTGTTGGAAGTGATTGGCGAGGATGACTGCCGAGTGGCTACACCTGCCCCCACCGTACCCCCCTGGTGTGGGGCCGTTGTATGGTGCAGAGTTGGAGGCGTGGTATGAGGACCTGCAGGATATTCTTGGCTCCGACGCGGGAGGGGCAAAACTTGCACGTGCCCCCGCATGCACCGAGGTCAGTGGTTTGGCAAACCAAAGGGCAATAAATTAAATAATGAATTTCTTCTTTTTAATGATTAATATTTTTGGTAAATAGGTCACTTCTGTATTTTAGCGTATTTCTATTTTGTGTTTAGCAGAAGGAGCCAGAGTTTCTGGATGTTCTGGAGAGTTGCTCTCTGACGTGGCTGAGTGATGGGAGTCAGACGTGGGGGGGAAGCGTCCAGAGAGCGACAGAAGAGAGCCACAGCACCCAACCTCTGCATCACACCTCATCGTCATCTTCCTCTTCCTCCTGCATGAGTCCAGGTGTGGCGGAGGAGCGGCAGGTGGAGGCCGACAGTGAGAGGAGTGGGAATAACTCAGGGGGGAGCAGCAGCAGCAGCAGCAGTGATTTGCTGCCTCCTGAGTTCTTTGAGTTGCTGAGCGAAGGAGGAGTAGGGATGGTGGACACCAGCAGCTACTATTACCACCACCACCACCACCAGACTACCAATGTCCAGGCTGCGTCTCCCTCAGCCAGTGAGGAAGACCTCCCCTGTGTCCCCGATTCTCCCTCCAGCTCCTCGTCAGCATCCCAGTCGCCATCTCAAAATGGTTCATCTCCCTCCTCACCAGTCTCCTCTCCCTCCGTCTACCCGCCCTCACGTCTGGGGAAGCGGAAGAGGTCCACCAGTGAGAGGGCCAGCAGTGCCTTGTCCTCTTACACCCCGTCCACACAGCGGTCGCCCTATTCGTCCACCAAAAAGAGTCGCAAGGAAAGGGAGCAAGAGAACGAGAAGAAGGTACTGGAGCTGACGGAACAGAACGAGCGTTTGAAAGCAGAGATTGAAAGGCTAGGAGAGGAAGTGCAGAGGACACGCAGAGCTTTGATAGAGAGACTAGTAAACACCAGGAAATGAGGAGAAAGTTAAATGACAAGAACAGGTTGACAGTTACTATATGATAAAAACAATAGCGCAGCTAGGTTAAATGCGTCTAAAAGAAGAAAAAAAAAAAACCAAAGATACATTTTACAATTGATAGGATTTGGGGAAAAGACAGTGGGATAAAGTTGACAAGCAGAAGGAGAGTAAAAAATAAGTCAAGACAAGGAAAGGCACAGAGAAAAGGGGCTGGAACAACAATGCGGCACACTAAGACTCAGCATGTAAGGAGAACAGAGGACGGCTCTGAATGCAAACCATGCAGTGCATTTGATGAAGGCATGTTACAAATGCCCAACACGTTCCATCAGAATCGGTGGTAGAAAAATACAGGGCTTTGATATTGTGTATGTTGGATAGAAAGGCTTTTGATGTAGGGAGTGCGTTTCATCGTCATCCTTTTTGCAGTTATTTGTAACTTCAATTTTAAGGGCTGAAAACAGGCAAATAAAAGTGATTTGTTCTGATTTGTAGGAAGTTTAGGAACTCAGGAAAATTTGAAAGTGCCCAGTGGAGTGGAAGTACGAGAGATTACTTTTCCAGCACTAGTTTCATACTCTTACTACTTTTGTATCACCTGTGGCTTGTATTTTTATTTACATAATTGCAAGTAGGACCCGGCTATACTTTTTAAGATGACCTTTTCTACTCTTGGGGGAATCAGTGGTATGAATATGTATATCTATACTGATTTCACTATTTTTTACAATGTAATATATACACTTGTACTGTAATGGCTTTTACTGTAAAATGCCTTTCCTTAAATATTTTTTTTCTGTATGTAGTTATATTGGTAATCATTAAAAAAAAGTTGCATGTCTTCAATTAAATTAGGATTTTATTTGTGTGTTTTATTCATTTGATATTTTATTGTAATTACGGATTTTTAATAAAATGAAAATTGTACCTTTTTTGTGTCCATGCAGTATTTGTTTCTGTTCTTTTTCCAGTAAGACGCTGGTTTTGTCGTTAATGTAGGAAAATGGGAATAAATTATAGGTAATTCCTTTTGGAGAACACAGACATGTTTTAATCAGCTGAACGTTTAAATTCTTTATTTCACGTGTCCACAAAGGGTATTTATGGAAGAAAAAAAAAATCTGAGCTTTGCAAAAAAAAAAAATCTTGAAGTGGAACACACCTTCCAACCCTATCATCGCTGAGACGAAAAAAGACTGGGAGAGAATAAAATCAGTTTCTTTTGGTGTAGGGATTTGGGAAAAATCCCTTCATTCTGTAGCTGTATTCATTCCTCTCTCTCTTTGTGTGTTTTGATTTCCCCGCCGGCCTCTTCAGCATTTCATTAGTCCTCAGTGCCAAAACCACAATGTCTTAGATCCTGTCACGGCTTTGCCTTAAGCTAATACTCTATTCTTTCTCTTAGTGTACATCTTGTTCCAGTTTCCATTATCATACCTCAAACCATTCCCGTCTTTTTTTTTCTTTTTTCTCTGACTTACCCTCTTTACTTTTTGCTGTCTTCTTTTTTATTTTATTTTATTTTTTATCCTGACTCATTTCTTCTTGCCTTTCTGAGGTGCAGGTTCTGGTTTCTTCCCCTCAGCAATGAGCAGCTGCTTCTTAAGATCCAAGAGTTTGGCCACTTCTGCTGTGATCACAGTCTTCTCTGCCTTCTGGGCTTTGAGTGCTCGCACCTTTTCCCCCTGTGATAAAATAATATAAATAAATGTTAAAATATTTCTTGCACAGAAATCTATTTGTCCAACCTTTTGTGCAGCAATCAATCAAAAATAAAATTCTCCAAAGGCCATGCAAGAAAAACAAATGAGTGCGTCCCAAAAATTGGTTGACAAATGGCTGAAATGTACGCTTAAAATATACTTTAAATATGTGGAAATGTCAGTTTTACGTTATGTACACAATGTGTTTTTTTATTTTTATTTTTAAAAAAAGAAGCAAAATCTGCCCCTAAAAAAAAAGCACGTTTTGCTATTTGCAGATGTTTCTGCACCATTTGGACACAAAAGTTACTATTTTGGAATAATTGAGCATTTATAATAGAATGGAAATGCGCTCACATTTGCCGCATCATCACTCGTGCGTTTCTACGAGCGCACTAACCTGCTCAGCTACAGCCTGCGTTAGCTGCTTGGCTTTCTCTGGGTCTCCTCCGATCACCGGTGCCACCTCAGCCTGAGCAGATGGAAGTGAGACGGCCTCAGACGGAGTCCCGGCAGCCCTCTGAGGACTAGTCTAAAGTTAGAACAAGGTAGACATAGATGATTCAATAACTGGAAATTGTGACGGTTTATAATTCTACGGCTTAATGATTCCATCTCACACAGTGCTGACCGTTATTAAATACAAGCGAGGGATTTCATTATTAGTCGTTATGATTGAATAAACAGTTACACAAAACCCACATAAATTAGTCAGTATTAAGACAAGTTGGAAACATTATTTTAACCGATGGTGTTAGTGAGTTATTAGCATTAGCAGAGACTGACTGTTGTCACAAACACCAGTCTATAATTTATTTTCCTCTTTAGGCAGAGGAAAAAAAGGAGTGTTTAGACAGGATTTAATAACCTGGATGATGGTTTTCTTAAATACATTTTCTCCAGTTAGAGGATTAAAAGAACACAAAGCAAGTTTCAATGTAGGACTTGGGAGCATTTTGCTTTTAACTATATTTTCACATTTAAAATGTCAACAGTTGTGCTACAACCTCTTGGTATCGCACAGATCAAATACCGGTACCTGCTGCTGTCCTCCAAATTTCTTCTTCAAAGCCTCAATCTGGTCGGCCTCCAGTTTCTGGAAGAGTGGACTGACCTGGTAGTAGGAAAATATAAATATTTGTCATCTATACTAACATGGATAGAGTTGGAGGCAATAAGCATCAGCCTTGATGCTTATTGCCTCCAACTTTTCAAATCCACTTTAGAACTAACTTCATTTTGTTGAATTTGATCAATCCTTACCTTGAGTAATATAAAATTTACGATCAGGACAAGACCAGACAGGAGAAGCAGAAACATGGCTTCTTCTGTCACTCATTAACTCATGTGTACATATTTGTAATGTTTAGATATTTTTTTCTAATTAAATCTAACAATTTACAAATTCTCAACTTGACAGAAACATCCCTAATGTAACAAATTGACTGTTCAACATGTACAAGTACACCCGTCTGCTCCTAATGAGACCTTTTCATGATGTACCGTTGTGACTGAAAACAGCTTTTGCTTAATTTGACCTGAAGGGACAAAAAAAAAAGAAAAAAAGGTGAAACAAAGTGAATGAAGCTGCTTTGCTCGAGGGCACAGCCTCCAATCACACTAAGACGTGTGTCTGTGTGTGTGTGTACACACTAGACAAATCTGCAACATCCTGAGGAGTTCTGAAATATTGACGCAAAGTTGCATCCTCATTGTATCACCCGCTGACAACACCTAAGAGCCGGGACAGGTTTGTGCGTGTGCACGTGTAACATCTACGTGTCGTACTCACAGAGCCGATGCTATGGCCTGCGCTCAGGACGCAGACGAAGGCGCCGCTGCCCTGTAGAATGGTCTGGATGCATGACGGGGGTGCGTTTAGTTGATCCCTGATGGTCTGACTAACAGTCGGCATGTACGGCAGAAGCATCACTGACAACAAACACGCCATGTTGACAGAGACCCCCGTCACCGTGCCTGCCCGCTGCCTGAGGACAACAAACAGTTACTTATCAGTAATACTTCTGATGAAACAAATTATCATCCCACGCTTAGATTCATACACAACAAAAAATATTAATAAAATCACTCTAGCCCAGGTGTGTCAAACTCACTCTAAATACGCAGTAGTTTGATTTTAAGTTTACCGCAGATTTTAGGTAGAAAAATTAGCAATTTCAACATTAATGTCCCAAAGTTTGTACTTTACAGGATGAATAAATCATGCATAAAAATATGTAAGGTGCCAACAATACCCAGGCAATAAGTGATAGATATCAGTCCCTGCAGGATTTTATCTTTTAAATCTAAATTGATTTTGTGACCATTTTTTATTTAATTTGGGGAGATTATGTGAAATAATTTCAGGAAAAATTTGTTTTTTGAACATTTTGATATTTTAAATGACTGCAGTCATGTGAAACACCATGGGTAATCCTCCAAGTATTGCAGAGTTTCATTAAATTTGGGTATTTAGATATCTACAACTGAATTATTTAGTAAATTAGACAATAATTCATGTTTTTTCTGTCTTTTTAACTTTCTCCTACGGGCTGAATTGGATGTTTTAAAGTCGCTGCTTCGGCTACTTCTCAGAATAGTATGTAAAGCTCAGTTAGATGGATTTCTGTGTGCGTCCTAACCCAGACCCTCCCCTAAACAAACCGCACTACAGAACTCACTCACACGTGCTGTCCCATAGAGGAGAAATCGCCAAAATTGGCACATATTGTGATGCAAATTTGACCTAGTATTGTCTTTCTGGTAAAACTTTTTTTTGTATATTGCTTTTTTGAGAAAAATATCGAAATATGAATTGTCGTCTATTTCGCCCGACCCTACACTCTAGCACAAAACAAATAAACATTGGCTTTTCCCTTAAACGTGCACACAAGTAACATTTTTTGATTACATATTTCACATATCTCCATCAAATATTTGGAAGAAACAAAAAAAGGTGTCAAAAGTGTGAGGAAATGTCACCTCTCTGCGTCTCCCTCCTTGATCTTTTTCCAGGGTGTGTTGACCTGGATGTACTGATTGCCATGACGGGAAATGTTCAGAATGTGTTTGAGGGCGTCACGGATTCTGATGAAATATTTCAGGTGCATCATTAGTGGCAACACGAAGACAGTGGAATCCAATTTATCCAAACAGTCGCATTGTGAACATTAGTAAAACATTGATTTTTTTTTTGAACGCTTACAACCACTGTTAAACAACAGAAAGCAAAGATAACAATAATAATAATAAAGAAGCAAATCTGTCTAAATTCTCTCATCATCCCTATGTGGACTGACTGACTGACAGGTCTTACTTGACTTTGTCCATGAGCTGAATGTACTGCTGCAGCTCCCAGCCCACCAGAGCCAACAGCTTCTTATCCTCGCGCTGCAGCTCCATCACAGGCACACGACCCTCAAAGAACTTTGTGACAAACATGGCAGCTCTGAGAGAAGAAAAAAAAACACACACACAATGAGGGAGAGAGTACAGCTGTCATGGAATGTGCTGAAAGAGAGGAAGGAGAAGCGTACAGTAGCAAAGGGAGCATTGCTTGACTTGCTAATTTGTTTATGAATAATAGATTGTTGGCACATGTTCACTATTGGAGTAAACTGGTGGAACACATTTCATTGTTGGCCCTTTACAGGGCTCCATAGTGGCCTTGAAATGATACATGGGCCCCAGACATTTCATACATGATGCTGCTTTCACAAGTACAGGATGTTCATAGTGTGAGTGATGCAACTTGATGCTCCGCTCCAGATTTTACACATCTTTCATGCTCTAAAAAAGGTCTGCCAGGCCAAAATGACTTCTATCACATTTTATTTTACTTTTAAAATGGCATTAGTCTATTAATTAATTCAATGAATCACACATACGAGGGTTGGGTTCAATTATCCTTGTTCAATTACAACTCAATTATGATTACGGTGACTAATTTTAATTGGGAAAAATGCCAATTATTATTTTCCATCTGAAAGTCAATTACAATTAAATTTTCAATTACAATCATAAATAACAACCTTCCTCTTTTTTAAGTTTCGACCCATGTCTTAAATCAGCTGTAAAATACACTAAAAAATATCATCTAATTTATCGTTTAGTTACCATGTTAGTCTTTATTATCAATGAACATATTGGTATTAATGTTTTCGGTGTGGCGTCTGAGCCTTTTTTCTTTCAGTATACCCTGAGATTTAAAGTTATTTTTTTATATGGTAAAATGATCCATAAGAACTGACAGGTAAACTTGATATGAAACACATTTTTTATAAATGTTAAGTGAGCTATAGAACTGTAACGTGGTTCCTCAGTTTTTAAATTTGTAATTGAACATTTTTATAGATTTAGTAATTTCCAATTACAAAAACAAAGTCAATTATCCAAACTCAATTACAATAGAAACATTATTTCAATTACAATTATCATATATGCCATTACAATTATAATTGACCCCAATCTTGACACATACATATGTAAAATATTTAGTCAATATTCATATTATAATTAGTCATATAACCTGTAAAGATGCCTTTAACATGCCTCCACTCACCATCTAAAGTAACCTGTGAATCTAAGAAAGGACATGTGACCAACACTGATACTGAGTGAGGGCTTTGGATCCAGGCTGGGAGATAAACTTCTTTTCTGGAGTGAGGATACGCTCTACCTCCATGACCTAGGGCGGGATGCAATCTACAAGATATTTCTGAACCAATTAGGCGTCAGCGTCACTGCCCGAGACCAATTTTGAAGATCAAGGTACTTTAGGGGAGGGGAAAAAAAGGCAGCCGAGAAAAATCTTTGATGTGGGATTTAACCCTGATCTTTTAAATATCATTTTAGGCGATGTAATTAGGGGCTAAATTACGCCATCCCAAATAAATGGAGGAAAACTAGGATGAAACCTCTGCTGTAACAGACTTTTCTTCAACAATCTGAAAACTTTGTTGTTAATTGGACCGGATGACAGCTCCGACGCAAAATGTACTTTTAGAGTAAAACTTACACTAAGCAACTTTAGTTGGATTGTCCCACTTTCTGTAATTTAGCTAAAAACTAATTATAACAATTAAAATTAAATTGGAAGAAAAATACAAGTTGGGTTCAACAATAGACACGAACAAAGTGCAGCTTTGGGGTTCAGTTCATTTGATAAACTTTTAAGTCACTTTTTTTTTTATTATAAAGACGTACTGTTGTTACTTTATATATTATTTATTATTAGATATTTGAGTATTGAACACCTGTTGATGAAGTTTCCCAGATTGTTGAGAAGTTCAGAGTTGTTCTTCAGAGCCATGTCGGCCCAAGAAAAGGCTGAATCCTGCCCCTCTGGGCGCACGTATAGAAGGTAGAAGCGCCACACGTCAGATGGGATCCCCGTGTCCTTCGCCATATCCCCGAACACGCCCACACCGCGGCTCTTTGAGAACTTTGTGTCCTCGTAATTAAGATATTCTGCAACACATTACGGTGTTGAGTTAGCATCCCCTCAAACAGTCATTTAGGCTACAGTACACCAGTTAATCACACAAATATACAATTAATGCAGGGTTTTTCAACAATTTATTTATTTCAAAGATATTGATTAAAATTATATTTGAAATCTTTTAATTGTTCTTTTTCAAATTAAAACACCACACATAAGCTCAAACAACTGTATTCTACACTTTCACTTTCTCAAATAGACTAAAATAGAACTTTACAATAAAAAAAAATTAAAAAGTAAGAAACAAAAATAAATACCAACATAAGATAATAAAAAACTGTAGGGCGGACATTAATTATATCAAAAAAATGTAAATCTAAAAAAATATAAATCAAGTTCAAATAAAATGCAAAATAAAAATATCAGTTGGCACACAAATCCTGGCCTCTCTGTATTTGTAACACAGTATAACAAACAAGAGAAAAAAATGACTCTGGGGTCGCCACAAATTTGGGATATCAAAATGGGGCCACGACCCAAAAAAGGTTGGGAACCATTGAATGAATGGATTTACCTGTAGCAATGAGGTGATTGACAAGTGTGTAGTTGTCCTGGGCTCCCAGCAGGGAGCAGGGAAACACCACGCTGTGGAACGGAACATTGTCTTTGGCCATGAAGTTGTAGAGCTCCACCTGGTGGTAGAGACACAGCACAGCACTGAGAGATGACATCATATTAGATCATGGTGAGATCATGCAGTTCAAAGAGGACTATCAGCCCCCACCTCCACCATCCCCGACTCTCACTGCAACTACTGGGCATCACGCACTCATAACAGCGGCTCAATGCTGGGCTTTCACGTAGACAGAGAACAAGATAGAGACGCTGCTCGGAGCTGATTTTTGTTAGTCAAATGTAACTACAGCAATTTATTTTATTCTAAGTAACCTATATAGATAACCAAAAAAACACCTTTTATAATTGTCTGCAGTGTGGCTGTATAACACTGATCCAAAACAAATGCTGAATTCATTCATAATGAAAGAAGGTACGTTTTTCTCTCTTCAAAACAAGTGTACACAGGCCCAAGAGCAGCCCTGACGCTCAGAGCAGATGAACCAATAAAATAAAGTAATCCGCCCCATTCTGAGTAAAAAAAAATTGAGACAAATTAATATTAAGGTTTCATTTATTTAGACAACTGTTCCTCTAAAATACACTTTGATCTCCTGACATTTCCACTGACAACTGCCAGTCTTCGTCAGAGGCGTCTACTGATCACTTTGATGTTTCCTTTGAAGTTTCCTTCACTTCTGCATAATAATTCCAGCAAGATTTGTTTTGTCTTCTTTTTGAATATTTTTTTTTTAAATTTTATTCTTTCTTTGTATTCTTTTTGAATAATATGATTATTTAAAATATTTCAAAAACATTATTTTTGTCTTCTTTTTGAATAATAATAATATCAAAAAGAAGACAAAAAGAATCTTGTTGGAAAATAACGAGACAAATTCCCTGCCCAACATGTGCATCTGTACTCTGTCTGGCCCATAAACCCCGACGCTGAGAATGAAAGGAAAAGGCTGTGAGGGTACCTGCTGAGGATTCTTCCACCACTGTTCCCATTGGTCTGTGTAGTTGGCAGTGATTGATAGGTAGCCAATGGGAGCATCAAACCACACATAGAATACCTACAAGGGCAGAAAAGAAAGACAAATTCATCCTAAAGAGATCCTTTCCCACGGAACTAAATGCCATAGTTGTGTAAAATAAAGATTCACAAAATGTGCTTTGATAAAAGCTATTAAAAAGGAAAATATATCAGTCACTGCACTGTATAAAAGAACACAACAAAGTTAATTCCTAATTTGGATCAGTAAATAGAAAGCTAACTATTATTATTTTGTTAACTAAGGAGTGAGCAAAACAGTTTTTACACGTTATTCCTTATTTATGGAGACGGTGAGAGTGGTAGGCAACATTTCCAATGTCAAGTATAAAAAACAAAAAGCAAATAAAATATTAAGCAGCCAGTCTAAATGCATGAAAGATACAGGAACGTGTTGATGTAGCACACCTTGTCTTTAAAGTCTGGGTGAGGTACGGGTGTTCCCCACTGCAGATCTCTGGTGATGCAGCGAGGTTTGAGTCCATCTCTCAGCCAGGAGCGAGTGATCTGTTTGGCATTTGCTGTCCAATCTCCTGTGCTGAACGACCTGTCCAACCACTGCTCCAGCTCATTTTCTAGCTGCAAGATGAGAAGAAAAATAGAAATGCTCACGAAAACATTTTTAGATCACTTCATGCAATAAAATTTCCAAAAAAGGAACACATTTTAATGTTTACTTTAAGTTGCTAAACTGAATAAGCTAATAATGTCTCAATTTCTGAAAATGATACCTTTGGCAGATCCAGGAAAAGATGTTTGGATGAACGAATGATTGGTGTCCGTTTGCAGACTTTGCACTGAGGCTCCTGGATTTGAAAAAGATATTTGGAAAATGAAATAATAAATGCATCAATCATTTCAACCTCTACTTTAAACCTCACAAATGCTTCTTTTTCACTGAAACTCACCCCGAGCTCCACAGCGTTGATGAGCCGTCCACACTTGTCACACTGATCACCGCGAGCTTCAGGATAACTGCAGTGTGGACACGTCCCTTCCACAAAGCGATCAGCCAGAAATCGCTGGCAGTTTTCACAGCGCAGTTGCTCCACAGTGTCTTCAAGGAGGAAACCACGTTCGTGGAGCCTCCAGAAAATGTTCTGAGCAATCCTTGAACGTAGACAGGGAACACATAGCTTTAGGTAAACTGATGGTGTGCAGCAGTTTGCACAACTTCAATGCACAGATACAGGAAGCATGCCCTCAAACAGGTTGGGAAAGTAATACAGTATTGAACAAATGACACAAAATAAACTGCTATTTTATACTCAAGTTACACATTTGAATAATTTTTACATCATGTGGGTTTCAATAAATTTTTCTCGATTAGCATTACGGCCTGTGTGTGATTTTTAGCGGCGCTTCAAGATGTTGTTTGACAGAATAAAAAACGCAAACACTGTGTTGTCAGTCAAAATAATGCAACACTGTAAATACAGAGGAAAAGCACACTTTAAAACTTGTGTCAAACTCAAGGTCTGGGGGCCAAATGCAGTCCTTTAGATCATCTAATTCAGCCCGCAGGAGAAAGTAAAAATGACAGAGTAAACGCGAATTATTGTTTAAATAACAAAATAAGTCAGTTGTAGATATCTCAGTCCCTCCAAATACACCCATTCAATGAAACTTCATAATATTTGGATTATTTTCAGGGCTCACTGTTTTTCCACACTCTTATTAAGAATTGGCATTTTTAATTGCAAATTGTTCTTTTTGCAAAATGCAGCAATTTTTCTCAAATTATTTCAAAAAGATTTCCCAATTCTATATGTACACATTTGTTAACAAAATCCAAGGAAATTTAAAGAGAAGATCCTGCATGGACTAATATCTGTCACTTATTACTTGGATATTGTTGGTGCCTACCATACTTATATATATATATATATTACTGCACATTAATGTTGAAATTGCTTATTTTCTTGCCATAAATCTGCTGCCCATTTGAGATCAAACTGGTCTGTATGTGGCCCCTGAACTAGTCTTTAGTCTGTGAGACGGTATCATTTCTCAAAGCAGGGAGAAAGTGGATGGTACTTGATGCTAGGGGTGTCCCAATCCGACATCGATATCGGATATTGGTCCGATATTAGCCTGAAAACGAATATCGGATTCAAATTCATTTTTAATTTATTTTATTCAATTGTAGAATACTGTAGATAATATGTTGAAGGTTAAAATGTATGTAACCAATTGATTAATAATAAATTGGTCAGTTTTTCTCATATCTACTGTTGCTGACTATTGTTCTCCGTTTGAGTAATATCACTTGGTCAAGCCTTTTCCACACTACAAAATTAGTAAGTAATTTCTTTTTTTTTTTATTATTATTATTAAATTGAAAAAAAAAAATACATAAAAAAAAGTATGTATGATTCATGCTGATATCGGATCAATATCGGTATCAGCTGATACGCAAAGCTGCAATATCGGTATCATATGAAAAAGTTGTATCGGGACATCCCTACCTGATGCCTTTATGTTGTAATTGATAAATTCTTAGGTTGAAAACACATGATCTAATTAATGTAATTCATCCTAATTTACAGCCTTAAAGGGGCCACATGTTCTGCCACCACCAGGAGGCAATATGCCTTTGAGGCGTCTAGTATGCCAGAAATTTAAAAGAAGAAGAAGAGTCCTCCACTCTCAAGCTCTCAAGGCATCAACGGGACGAATACAAGTGTATAGTTATTTCAGAAGATGACATCTTCAAGTATTTCACCTCCAAGTGAACCAGTAAGTAACCCTGCTCCCAGCTGAGGCTGAGAAAAACAAGTTTAAGCAAGATATGGCCTAGTTTAGGGACAGCTCTGCTGTAAATAGGCTTTTACTCACCAAACCGGTGGAAAATAGGTACTACAGGTTGGCCAGGCCGGCAATATTTATTCATGTATATTTAACAATGTAATCTAAAAAAAAAAAATGTTCATGGCATGACAGCTAAGGACATGTTTCTTAACACTAATTTTGATTTTAGGTATTTCAGACATATATAAAAGTTGAAAATTCACAATAATTCTGCATATGACCCATTTAAGATTCAGGTCTGATCATCAGAGAAAAAAATAGGCCTCACTAAATGGACAAATTGCCCATTTGAAGCATTTAACTCATTGACTGCCAAAGACATCTTTTGATTTAGTAACGTTGACTGCCGAAGACGTCTAAAGATGTTAATTGTGTTTTTCGGCTGGGGTTGCTTGGAGAGTGTGACAAAGCTCTCCTGTGAATATCGAGCTTGTACCATGATGTACTGAACAACTGGTGACATGTAGGTGGCAGCAGCGCACCTTTGAATGTGAGTTCACCCATGTTGGGCAGAGCTCAGAGGGAGAGGAAAGGATTTTGCAAGACAGAAAATGGCGCTACGGGAGATTATGCTGAAGTTCCCAGCAGCTCACACTCGACCAGAGCATGTGTGGAACTAAGTGGACTATTGAAAGTGTCGCGATGGTGAGAGAAAACGATCAAAAAACGGGGCAAGCGATGAGAATCGGCATGTGCGGGAGAAGGAGGAAGTTGCTTGTGGGCAGACTGAAGGGGGGACTTGGAGGAAGGCCAAAATACAGTAAGCAAACCATTCAACTCTGACCCAGATAGTAAAATAATAATTTTGCCATCAAAAGCCCGGTCTCAGTGTTGTTTTTGTAGTTTTACAGTAGGGAGCTAATGTTGAGATATCACGAACGCAAAAAAAAAAAATTGCTTCAAAGTTACTAATAGGTTTTTTCAGAAAAAGACGTTTTTCTCAGCTTTGTGGTGATTTGTGTGAAACATGCCTCTATTCAACTGCTGATTATGGAAGAAAGAAACAAGCTAGAAATAAAATTATTTTTTCTGATAAAACTAGAGAGTTAAATCTTTCAGAATCTGGGGTCAGATTTCAGTTTGTCAGAGTACAAAATATTCTGTGGGTCTTAAAAAAAAAAAATCAGTGAAAATGGGGTTGGCTGTTCTGAAAAGGACTGGCAGTGAATGAGATAACTCAGCAGAAGCACATCCATCTAATCTACATAACTGAATTTAAACATAAAAAAGCAACTTTTTAGGGCCTAAAATACATGTTTAAAAACTCTTAATAGAAAATCACCTTAAAATTCTCTTAAGCTTACTTTCCTGGGTTCAATTCAGTCAACTTTTTAATAAGTTTCATTTCAAATGGTGCTTCTGCTTGCATCGGTACATGACCAATCAGTAACACCGGTGGTTTGTAGGTTGAAGCCCAACACTAAGATTTCCTGGGTTGTGCTATTGAGAAACGACTCTTTTTAAAGCTCTGCCCCCAGTTTGTGTGACTTCATAAAAATCCCCATTACCTGCTGTACACCCTCAGGACAAGGGAAGGAAAGTGCAGTCCATTCAGCTTTTGGCTTTATCGCTAGAAAGGCTAAAAGTCTGGGGTTGAACGCTGGTAGCGACAAAGTCCTAAAGTGCAAGACTTCTACTTTCCATTTTCAATGTGTCTCTTTAGAATGAAGAGGAGTCACACTTTGGATTTAATTTACACATTCAGTTAACACCTGTTAAGGTGGAGGTGAACAGATGGACCGTGTCACACAATCATTTGAGTGCCAGCAGCATAATCACATCTTAACCACAAAAACAAAACCCATAATGTAATTTTTGACTGTTATTTATAAAGATAATTTAAAAAATGAACTCCAGTTTCTCTCTTCATTTCCAGAGGCCTGTTCACTTACTCTGTCTGCTTCTCCGTGGTGGTTCTGCCAAAATAGTCAAAGTCGATCTGGAACCACTTGTAGATGGCGGCGTGAACAGCGTGGTACTTATCACAGATCTGCTGGGGTGTGAGGCCCTCCTCTCTAGCCTTGTTCTCAGTAGCTGTGCCGTACTCGTCTGTGCCGCACACATACAACAGGTTCCAACCTCGCAGGCGTCCGTACCTGAGAGAAGGAGCGCGATGGATGGATGGATGGAGTGATCATTCAGAAGTACAGGCAAAAAAACTACACAGGGACTCAGTGAGGACACTTGAAACAATCAGATCACATTATTAAGGTAAATATTTTTTTATCGTAAAGAGTAATACATTTTTTTTTAAATAAAGGGGCCTTAAAGTGTGCTTGTTGACATGGGGACGCTCCTCTCAACCTTGGGGTCAGGACCCCATTTGGGGTTTCGAGATACTGGGCTGGGAGGGGGTCGCCAGATGCCTTCAAGAAGGCATAAGAATTTTTTTTTGAACAGTTTTAGCCTATTTTTGCTAATTTTTACCCTTGTTCTGCTACAACTACAACAAACGTGCCATGTTTTAACATATTTTCATCACTTTTTCATGCCATATTTTTGCTCCTTTTAATGCATTGTTGCGACATTACTCCCAGTCATCAAATTTCATTTTTTTCTCATTTTTTTCCACTTTCAAGATATTTTCAGCACTTATAAACCCTAGCCACCACTTTTCCCACCTAATGTCAAAGATGTTGACCCATTATTGTCACCTTAAACCTCTTTTCACCATATTTCATGCTTATTTTTGCCAATTTAACCACATTCACAATTTGTCATACCCATTATTTGCCAGTTTAAACTAATTGTTGGTACTTTTTAAGCTACATTACCGCATGACCCCCCCACCCCACCCATTACATCACTTTTAAGACAATTTTGACACGTGGGCTGAAAAGGTTGAGAACGACTGAATTCTTACCTGGAGAAGACATCAGCACTGAGAACACAGCCAATGATGTTACCCAAGTGGGGGACGTTGTTTACATAAGGCAAAGCACTCGTCAGCAGGATGTTCCGCTTTCCCTCCTGAGGCAAACTGATGACAATAAAGCCAAAACTGAAATCATTATTTCCAATTATTTTTTCTCCGTTAGAAATGTGCTGTGTGTTCTAAGAATACTCATATGTGTTATAAAATGTCCATGTATTCATGGTTTAGATATATTCTTATAATAGTGTTACATAAATGTAAAAGCCAATATAAACTAAATAATATCAAGATCGCCCGAGGTGATACAAAATCTAAAAATCAACATTACGTGAAGGAAGGAAAACAAAATCAGGAGGAAGAACAGCAACGATAATCACAGCACTGTCCTAATGTGCTCATGTACATCTTGTGTGTTACAGTGCAAAAGCTCCTCCTACTAATTGATAATGAGGGCAGTCCATTCACTTACATGGGATATTGTCTGCTGGCTGAATCACAGCTGTTGTTTAAATCTCGACTCCAGGCGAGAACAGCCGCTTCCATCTCTTCCTCCGTAACAACACGGTCATTGTCCTCAATCTAAACAGACACCAACACATAACAAATCACCAGCTTGTAATGAAGCTGTTTAAAGAGATTTTTTTTTTGAGCTTTTTTAGTCATTTTGTCCTAATTCATAAATTTGTCAAAGTTTTTTAACAAATAACTAAAGTCAATCTAGGAAAATAGGGGGACAATGTTTTCTATTTAAACGGAGAATAAAAACTTTACTTAAACTCTTCACTTGGAAAAATAGCTCATTGTTTGATTTTTATCATGTGAAATCTGCCCCCTAATCAATATTATAGATTTCATCTTGAAAAGTAAAGACGCAACAGTGGAGCTGAGACGGGTAACATGTTAACCATCTTTGGTTAAACGTTTTGATTGTTGTTAAATCTCCCATGAATCCTCAAATCTACGTGTTTCCTGGGGCGTACCGTACATATTAGAGCTGTAAACCTTGTTCAGCAAGTATTTCAGGTCTAATAGTCGTGCTGATGCGGCTCATACCTCGGCAGGGTTGCTGTTGCATGGTGGTGCGTCTCTGCACTGGCTGCTCTGAGGGACAGGCTGCCTCTGCATGTAGCTTTTCATGCCCTGCAGGCCTTTTCCCTGCAGCACTTTCTGAGCCGTAGACTGGCAACCGTGCATGGCAGCCACAAGGTCGAACCACGTCTTCAAAGACCCGCGTTCACCTGAAGAAAGATAGGGAAATGGAAGAGGAAAGAGATGGAAAGAGACATGGTTATAGGGCAGGAAAGAAAGTAAGCTGTAAAATGGGGATTTGTGACTCAAAGCTGAGAGAAATACATGAATAAATAGATTTCACGTTGCTGATTAGCAACTAACCCAGTGCTAGTGAAGTCTCAGATAGAACAGGATACAGTGAAGCCCACAGAACAACATCAGCAGCTGAAACGGATTCCTGAAACACAACAAAAACCATATCCCCAATCAATATTCAGAGGTTATAGTTATTTTTATCTTTGAACATATTCCAACACATTTGGCAAACCTATTTTGTATGGCGCACAGAAAGAGGTATTTTTTTGATTATTTATTTCATTCCTGTGAGTGATTATTATGAAAAATGGGCATTACTCACAGGGAATATCAAGCAATAGAAAATATTTTGTGTTTTTTATTTATAGGGATCTGCAGTAAGGTTAGGAAGTGGAGACATTCTCTTATAATATACTTTTTTCAGAGTTAAGAAAATTATTTATTCATCTTCTGTTCTTGCTTTTTTCTGCACAAGGTCACGGGGCTCTGCCGTTGCCAAATTTGGCTCAAGGAGGACAAGATTTGGCAAACAATAACCACATTCAGCCACATTCCA
This sequence comes from Gouania willdenowi, assembly GCF_900634775.1. Lineage (NCBI taxonomy): Eukaryota > Metazoa > Chordata > Actinopteri > Blenniiformes > Gobiesocidae > Gouania > Gouania willdenowi. The sequence goes on along the minus strand of NC_041048.1, from coordinate 12,634,669 downwards.
TTGGTTGGGGGCATATACTGGATTTGATTTGATGCCCATAATTTAAAGAGTCGTAACCATGATCTCCAGAAATGGTAAATGGACTTGATTTATATAGCGCTACACTAGTCTCAAAGTGCTTTACAATATCAGCTCATTCACCCTTTAATACTCATATTCACACACCAATGGGACTGAGCTTCCATGCAAGGCACTAGTTGACCATGCAGTATTGTAGACTATTAAAAAAATGTTGCGAATAAGCTGCCTTTGAATTCATCTATGACACAAACGCAGTTAAACCCACAGCGCTGTCTGAAACTGCCAATGCTCTGAACCACACCTCGTTTTTAGATCACCTCCCACATAGGTGTAACCAACATATTTCACTTCCCTGGGGAAGAGCATGCAATCAGCTCAGTAAAACTGACAGTGTGAAACTCCTGATGTGCAGAGCAATGCACTGTGATGATGCTTTTTAAATCATGTAAATAGAGTCCGTTACGATTGTAATACAATACCCCAGTCAGAAATGGCATATTGTCCTTGCTTAGGCTTTGCTCCAGTACGTTGAGATGACCCTGAAGAACCTTGGACACTTCTGATCCTTTACCCTGCAGCACTGCCATGTGAAGGGCCAGCTGCAGAGCAGGCTGTCAATAGAAGAGAACACAGAATGATTTAAGCAACTTCAGATTATCTTGACAAAGTTGCAGTCTTGAAATAAATGTTTTCAGTTCTAAACAAAAAACAAAGTATTTAATATTATGTATGTATTATTTGTGTATATGGAATATTATTATAAGCAATCTGGAAAGATTTTGTATGCTGGACTTACCTGAAGACTCGTAGCCTCCCATTCAAGCCATTGATTGCAAAGGTCACTGGATTCTTGTCCTTTTACTTCAAACAGGTATCTAAGGTGCAGTAAGTATCAAGATATTTAAATTTCAACATTTACATTACATTTATTAACGTGTTTTTATTTATAGCAAAAAGGGCCGGAATTCAACTCCCAAGACACCTGGGCCCTGTCTATGGGGAGTATGCATGTTCTCATAGGGGTTATAAAGACTCCCACTGACAGTGTGTTAGTAAAACACCAAGTATTTGTATTTACTGACCTGCAGATCACATTTGGGCTGAAGAGATGTTGCCCACTGGGGAGAAGCAGGGCTGGCACAACTGGACGGTTGAGGAAAGGCACAACTCTCTCTGCAAAACAGGGAAAGATTTGCTTATACAATTGCAAAATTAAAAGGAACAAAGCACAGAAAAAGAAAACTTAAAAGTTGTCGGCTGATTTACGTAAAATAAATCATATTACAATTAAAATTTAAGCACATGATTTTGAGCAGTCCTCTGTGTTTCTGGTGATTCCACTTTATTTCCTTCAAATAAATAAGGATGAAGGTTTAAAACAGTAACAACCATTATATACGCTACAAGGATTGTAATATATGATGCTGATATTCCTTTCTGTGATCCAGGAAGGACTGACACATGTGGCACCAGATCCTAATTCCAAGAATCTGGACCCAATGCTAGGCAACAGGAACTTTCAAAGAAGAATAAGTAAGTATGCAGTTCCTGAGATCTTTAATTGAAAGAAAATCAATATTCCTCATATGCTGCACCAGAAACAAAAACGGAGGCTATCAAAGGTGAAATTCCCAAATCTCTTACGAGGTAAATGATGTATCTTTAAAACATTCCCATATTTTTTGAGTGAGAAAAGCTGAGTTTTGAGTCTTCATTGGTGATCAATGTCAGATAGAATTTAAAGTTAAAAGGCCAATTCAGGCTGGATTAATTTAAGAATTATAGTCTAGGTAGAATGAATATGTTGTGTGTGTGTGTGTGTGTGTATTTATATATATATATATATATATACTGGTATATATGTGAGCGTGTGTAGGGCTGGGACGATTTAGTTTTGTACCGATTCGATTATAATTATGATAATTGGGTGCAGATCCAATTTATATTATAAATCTGATTAAGTATTGCAAATCCATAATGATTATCGTGATTTTAATTTACTTATTTTCCTTATCTAAACACAAATGTGGAATCATACACTTCTAGAAACACTATGTGGGTCATAGTTCTAATAAACAATCCACATCACGAGTCACTTAGCAACTGCGCATAATGTTCAGTAATGATAATTTTGATTTCAATAAAATTATTTTCCTGGTCTAAACACAAAAGTTGAATCACACATTTCATAGAAGTCACTCAGTAGGTCTGACATCTATTTCAACTGCGCATGGAAGTGCACTAGTGCTAACCGAGGTTTCCAAAATTTTTCTGTTGCACCCAATTTAATTCTAAGAATCAGCCCCCAAAATCACACTTTACTTAAAGTTTTATACATAAGGCTGACATTACGCCGTCATTAGCATGAATAAGGTGTCATTAAGGCTGTCAGTAAGAGTCGTTCGCTAAATTATGACACATTTGGAGCTATGTTGTTGCCATTTTTTGGTTACGGTACGGTTTGGTAGGATTAGGATAAGGAATGGGGTGTGCCGATCCATTATCGATATCGGTCCGATATTAGCCTGAAAACAAATATTGGATATCGGATTCAAATTTCCAGATTCTCTGATATTTTTTTTTTTTCTCCCCCAATTTATTTTTTAATCTATTTTATTCAATTCTAGAATACTGTAGATATTATGTTGAAGGTTGAAATGTATGTAACTAATTGGTTAATAATAAATGGGTCATACCTACTGTTGATGACTATTGTTCTCTGAGTAACATCACTTGATCAATACTTTTCCAACATTCCACACTACAAAATAAGTAATTATTTTATTAAAGAAAAAAAACTATGTATGATTCATGCTGATATCGGATCAATATAGGTATCGGCCGATACGCAAGGCTGATGTATCGGACATCCCTAGTAACGAATGACACTTAATGACAGCTTGCATGAGACCTTATTCATGCTAATGACAGGTGTCATGTCATTATAATAACAGTGCAATGTCAGTCTTATATATATATATAAAAAACCTTAAAATAGTGTTACCAAAATTTGTAACTTTTAATGAAAATTGTAACCTTTAATGATTTTTTTTTTTTTAAACTGTGACTATCGTTCTTCAAAACTAACATAAAATGTGCATTCACATATTTTAGACAAACTAAAATAAAGTAATAATAACTATAAGATATAATAATCGTTTTAAACTCTAAATGCGGCTTCGATTGACCTACATTTCTTATAATACAAACTTCACTACAACAGGACACGATGTAAGGATTTTTCTGATTACATGTTAAACTCCTGGCTGTCCATTCCTTGTAAATGACGTCACAAGTCATTAACCTGTTTATTACACCTTTATCACAGTTGTAAAATTGCCTGGGGTCCAGACTCACTTAAACCCAGTGAATGGGGTTTAGTTGTAGAGTCTACAACTACAGTCACTACAGCAGTGCTGTGGAGCTAACAATGCTGACTTACCGTCGTGGTTGACATAGTGGACGCTAACCTGCACTCCTGTCACTTGTAACGCCGCTAATGGCTTGATGCAGTGCGGGTTTCCCTCACTGACAGACAGCTTCATCTGTCACTGCTCTGCTATCAAACCGCTAAATTACTTTAAAGCTTGTTTAATTTACTTTATACATAAAAAGGTTGCCGCTCGTGGCAACTTTACCGGCGACTACCGATCCACGCTGATGCAAGAGCTGGAGATGCTCTAAAAATGGCGGAAATGTAGTTTTTGTGCTACATTTGTGTAAATGATAAAGAACAGCGTTTGTAAGTTTGTGAACTACATAACCCACAGTTCTTTGCTCAAAATACAAGAGTGACGTAGTTAAGGTACGCTTGTGTATAATTTAATAGTATAAATCCCCGGGCGGAGTTGGAAGAGTTATATGGTCCTTTGTAAACCGGACGACACTAGGTTATAAAACCAGCAAACTTGTACACTGCACTGTTCACAACGTGATTGGTTGTCTGTGAAATCGTGTTGAAAGATGAACCAATCATCAAACAGCAAAGTCCCACGCAGCGCTGGTTATTTTATATCCTCTTAAAGAGGAGCGGGGCTGCAGGGCAGACTTTAATACTCAGGCGTGACTGTTAATTTAACAAAGTGCACAGCGGACGCATGCCTTTATTTAATAAAACCATATCAATTTATCAATCCGAAGGAAAACGGGTCGCAGCAAACTTACCATTACGTAACTTCTGATCTCTTTGCTTTTTACTGCCAGAAAAGCAACTGGGCTGTCATCACATCGCTGCAAGGTGAGTGATGCTTGGTCCATCATAGATCTGCATTAGATTAACACAGCTGCTAAATAATAATAATATGTTATTATTATTATTATTATTATTATTATTATTATTATTATTATTATTATTATTATTATTATATTTTTTTTATTTATTTTTTTACAGCTTTGTGATAAACATATGAACGTTTAAAGCATGATAAAATATGAGTCTAAATGGTAATTTAGGAAAATAACACCTAAATAAAATCTGTATTTTATTTTATTTTGTTAAATCTGCACTGGTTGAATGACAATACAAGTCAATGCAAAAACATTTTGTTTTAAAGTCCAATGAGAGTTTTAATGTTTAAATTGATTTGGTAGAAAAGTAAAGTATAACACAAAGTAAAAAAAAAAAAAAATAATAATAATAATAATAATAATAATAATAATAATAAAAACCCACTATAATGGGAGAAAGTTGTAAAACTTGGTAAATTGTAAAAATCTGTATTTTATTTAAAAAATAATATTCTGCACTGGTTGAATGACAATGAAAGTTTTGTTTTGAAGGCCAATGAGAGTTTCAATATTTGAAATTGATTTGGTAGAAAAGTAAAGCATAACACAAAGTATAAATATATAAATACATACATACACTTACTATAATGAAAATGTTGTAAAAGACAAAGTAACATATATACGAATGGATTTGGCTTTTTAAAAAAATGATACACGTATGCGTTTGTGGTGTCATGTCTGCTTAAAAACTGATAATATTGCTTTTAAATGTGCCCACAAGGGGAGATTTTATAGATGTTTCAGTTTTTTTTATTTGTTTTGAACTCCAACCATTTCCTGTTGAAAGTTTCCTGTTCTAGGCCCTCTACACACACAACTTCAACATCTGGTTCACTACTTTTTCCATTTGTTGTATTTACTTTACCACACAGCTCTCATACACTTTCACCTATATATAGTTTCCAATTCTAAGCCGTTTCTCAGCATATATTTAAATATAAAATGTAATTGTAAACATGGGACTTCTCTCTTGTTAATAAGGAAAACATTTGATAGATTCGGCGTTTTATTTCAGAGGAGGTGAATTGTTTTTTTTTTTTTTTTTTTTTGGTTTTTAAACCACAGGATGTGATGAAATGAGTTTTGACTGCTGCTCTGCATTTTTGTAGTTTCACAATAAATCTTAAGTCAAAGCAGCATGCAAAGCTCGAGATTTGGTCCCATTTCTGCCAGCATGTGACAACACGAGCTAGAAAGATTATTCTCCAATCGCAATAACTTTACTGTTTAAAAGTGCCTCATACAATGTGCAGCATTAGTTGGAAGTTTACAAGTTTAATTACTGTTGTGCTCTACACTAGTGCAGTGGATGCACTGTTAAAGTGAAATACAGAGGTTTGTTATTATGCATTATAAAATATGCTTCTTATAAGATCATTGAGTTGAGCTGGGGTATTTGAGCGAACCTTCATATTCAACCACAGGTGTTTTATTTAAAGTCCACTTTAAACACTATGATTGACTTATTTTGAGTTTATAATTGTAAAATTCTGTCTGGCACCCTTGGAGGCCCATTCCTGGGTCACGTGGTTTTGACATGTCAGGCTTTTTGTTTTTACAACAACAAAGCTTAAACTGATTACAGAGAGATTATGGTGTATTCAAATAATAATAATAATAATGAAAGGCCCTTTGTCACGTACACGCAGTCTAACAGATCATTTTGATTTGATGCAAAGTTGGCCTGTTTGCTATAATTCATGTTGCAGGTAATATTGTAATGGTTTGCATGATAGAAGGACATGGACTTTAACAACTTCCAGACTTAGTAAGAAAATATTAACGATGACAATAATAATTGTCCAAAAGGTGGGTCAAAGTTAATACACATTTACATGATTCTTGTGTCACAAAGTAATGAAAATGCTGTAGAGCTGGAATCTTTAATCAATGGAGACCTAATCAGACTGTGTTTTGTTTAGATTTTATCCCCTGCCACAAAGTGTGGAAGTGGGATATAGGTTTGAGCACCGTCCGTCCAAGTTAAAGGGGACAGCTTTTCTCAGAAACTGTTTAAGATAGGATAACTAAATTTGGTGTGTGGCTTCAGGGTATCAATAGCTTGATGGAGTTCCAAAATGAGAAGTGCGCAATTATTTTTTCTGGAGTTAATGCCCTTGTGCCATTTTTTTAAATTCTATTCAAGGTATCTTCAAACTTAAAGGTGCAGTCCGCAACTCTCAGATCCCTCCCTCCCCGCTGCTCTCTTGCCCTGCCTTCAAACTTTCCAAAGTCCCTCCCTCAGAGGAGCTAACAAGCTAACGTTAGCCCGACACAGTAATATAACATGCTCTGTTATTTAAAAGCATATTACTGCAGTACTTCTCTCTCTCAATGTGCACACACCTCAGCAGCAGCAACAACAACAGTGTCACTTACAGCAGCTCACACGGAGACTGCTGCGCACACACGAAAAACACATGCACCACAGAGTTCTAGTGTAACAATTACAAATCAAACATAATGTATATTAAGCAGCAGTAATTACCCTTCAAGCAGAAAAATTGCTAATTGTGACAGCTTTAGCAAATATGACAAAAAGTCACTTTTAAAAGAGTTGCAGACTGCACCTTTAAAGTGGACAGCTTTTCTTAGAAATCTTTTAAGATAGTCATTTTATATTCTGATGTGATAATATTTTCTTCTGTATACATCTAAGTTCTTAGATTTAGGACATTTAGGAAAAGGTTGTGAGTTATAATGAGAACCAATCTGGCGGGGGATGTTGATGACTGTCTTTTTGTTTGTTTTGTTTTTATAGTTTGCACTTCCACATATACTGTAACTGATATGCAGTATGTAAAAAAAACCTACAATATCCAAGCAATAAATGACAGATATCAGTGCTGAATTTTCTCTTCAAAGATCTAGAATTTTGAGACCATTTTTTGTGTAATTCAGAGCAAATTAATGGGATTGTTTGTAGGAACTTTTAGAAGACTGGAGCGTCCTATGGATTAGATTACGATTAAAAATGATTTTGTCATGTGATACAGAAATGGGAAAATAGCGAGTCCCTGCAAATACTGTGGAGTTTTATTGAAAAATGAAAAGTATTTTCTCTGTCATTCTTATTTCCTCCTGTAGGCCAACGTGGATACTGTAAAGGGCCAGATTTGGCCCCCGGGTCTTGAGTTTGACACTTGTGATATAGAAGATTAATACTCCATATATAATGCCCACAGGCCCTACATGGAATTGTGTACAAGCTCCTGCCAAGGTAAACAATAGGTGCTTCATATATATTGTTGTTTTGTTTTGGACTTCTGTGGCTTTCCATTAAATTAAAAAATGGAATTAAATTTTGGGCAGTGGGCCATCACTGTGGGACCTTAAACCTAACTGCTTAATCTCATTGAAACGTTCCTGATTAAATCAAGGTTAACAAACATTTTGACTTTAAGTTTACAATAAATGCCTACCCTTGCTCCCAAATCTAATATAAATCTATGTCATTAATAATTTCTGAGCACAAAACATCTATTTTAGTTTAAAAAAAAAAAAAAAGGCAGAGCTTTCAGCTTGTATCTTAGTTTAGTGCCTTTTAATAATAATAATAATAATTCATTTTATTTCTCAGGCGCCTTTTAAAACCTCTCAAGGTCACCTTACATTGAAAAAAATAAAATAATAAACAATAAAATATGAATGAAATTAATAAAAACATACATGGCTTTAAACAATGAACAATTTTGAGTCTAAAACTGACAATTTAAACATTAAAAAAATGTTTTAACAATAATTAGACCTGTCTTCTTAGAATTACATTACTTTGATATATATATATATATATATATATATATATATATATATATATATATATATATATAGTTATCTCTACTGTTGTATAATAAAAGAAAACAGAACACGAATCAGTCAGACAAAGCACTGAGTATAGTAAAGGGGATGAACTGGCCATCTGTCAGAGTAGATCGCTGCTGCTGCTGCTGCTGCTGCTGCTGCTACTCTGAAACATTAAAACACATTCATTAGAAGTCCCTGAGAGTTCAGATCTGCAGGTTTGCCACCTTTCATTTAAACTGTTGCATTCTTGTATCCTCCCTGTTTTTGTTCATTATGATTAGAATTTGGATGCTCAAACCCTTCCATCCTGTTTGAGTCAAATTTGAGCAGTTTTCTGTTTAGACAGTAATAAATACTATAAACCCTAACTTTTAATTTAAATTTCTGTAAATTAACATTTAAAAATAAAATATAACCTTCTTATCGTAATTTATCTTTGCATAAACTAGTTTATCGTGGACATTTATTTTGTGTAGCACATTTTTACTGTGTGTGTTTTGACCCCTGCGGAACCCCTGAGACTGACTCATTGTTGAACCCCTGGGTTTTTGATCGAATCCCAGGTTAACGACCACTGCGCTAAATGTTGTCCTTTCTGCTGGATATTTGATGACTTTTCCTAAAATGACCCTGAATACACAGAAATAAAAAGTAAAAATACATGTACATGTGCTACAATAGTGTGTCGGGTCAATTTGACCCATATTTGATTGAGATGGAAAAGTAAAGTGTGGGTGAAATTAGGGCAAATTGTGGCATTAGGGAATCTTTTTATTATTATTTTTTTGTGGAATCTTGGAACTGAAATGAAACAAACCATGTTTGTGTGTATTTTTATGACGATAGACGAGAACTGTCCAGGTTCCAGGTCAGAGGTTTGTGCCTCTTCAAAATCCAAACATTTGTGTCAGGTGGTCGGTGGGGGATGAGGGTCTTCACATTATATACTGTAGATTAGACTAGACTCACGTCATGACAGCAAGAGTTGAGTGCGAAACGGGCTCTGGATCTCATCTTCTAAGATAGTGAAGCTGAAGATAGTGATTTAGAATGAGATGTTTCAGGGCAAGAAGATAACATGAAGGAAAACTCGGAATCTTGAACTACAATGTAAACAAAGGTTTTTTTTCTGTGAAACTTTTGCACAGAAAGAATAGAAATCAGGGAGAACCTGCTACCAATGTGGGAAAAGCATGTGCTGCAAGGTTCCCACACTTTAAGTGTCCTATAAATACAGAGAACAGAGTCTACAAAGTCTATTGCATTTCATGGGCAAACGTGTTCCTCTTTTAAATTCCAAATATAGTTCAATCATTATGACTTTTGTGTTTTATTTTCTTAAGTAAAACCACACTTAATATTGTGTGTTAGTTGTAAAAGTTTTTTCTCTTAAGGTCACTGTTGTATAACTTTTAAAATATACAATCTGCTCTCAAAAATATATGTCATTGATTATTCACACATTTATTAATGTAACATAGGCTATTTAGTAGTTGGGGTGGGATGATGCATTCAGTTCAAAATACGATGTGAAACACGGAATTTGCAGGATCGATATAATGGGATATTCTGAAAAGGAAATTCATTATTTATTTATTTTGTATTTACTGAATTTGTTATTTATTATTTATTTAACTAACTTCAAACTGATTATTCAAAATAGACTTTTCTTTTTTAAAAAAAGTAAAAACTTAAAGTGCCACTGCCAGACTGACAGTTCCTGCCTCCATGAAGCTATGGGCTTGTTATGATTCAGAAGAAACTCATTGTAAGGCACGAAAGGGAGGACAAGCTGCTAAATGAGCCAATAACCAACTAGATGATTGTGTTTTTACCGTCACGGGATTCACATAAGACTGAATTTGTTTCCGGAAGTTTGATTGACAACGTCAAATTTGTATTAATAATTAGTGTACGTCAAATTTGTATTAATAATTAGTGTAAACAGCTAGCTTACCTGCTTTTTTGACATAGGTAATGCCAACATTAATTTGGTTAAAAAGTTTGTTACAGGATGGAACATGATTCTTTAATTTTCTTTTTTTTAAAAAAAAAAAAAAGAGAAAAAAAAAAAAAAAGGGGGTCTTATAAAAACACTACATCCAGACAGGACACATTGAAAATGTTTTTATTATGTTCATACATATATAAAAATAGACATTAGATTTTTAACTATGCACTTATGTACCAAGATAAATTCATTAAATAAATGTCTAACAAAGTCAGAAACATTAATAACTTGTCATGTAGTTTGCTGCGCTGTATGGGGATGCTCCACTTGTTCCTAAAGGGAGTGAAAATGTTTGGCTTCCCAACATTACCAGGAGGAGAAAGAAGAAATGGTTAGCCAAAGTCAGCAGGAGCAATCTAAAAAGAAAAAAAAAAAAATCAGGATTATAACAATAAAAAAATCTGTAATGCGATCATATTCACACACTTCATTTGCACTTTTTTCCCCACAAATAACACAATTGAAAAGCTTATTGTTTGATAAAAAAGAAGACGATATGTAGCCTATGTGGGTTGATAAAACTGTGTGATTTAAATGCTGTGTATCTGCTAATGATCCCTTTATTTTCTAAGAAGAATTTTTTTCTTTTTCTTTTGGACATGAAAACAACAGCAGTGTATCTCACAATGAAAAAAAAAAAACGTTAATAATAGTAATAAAAAATGAAAATACAAAAAATGAAAATAAAAATGAAAATGTACTAGTTTAGCAGGGGATAATCACTAACATGCCTTAATGCACATGTTAATGGGTTTAGATACACTGATATAAATAATCATAATATCTTATCATTTCAAAGTGCATCACAAACTATCTATCTAACCATCTAATCCGCTCCAGCTCCATTGGCTACAATAGTAAACTGATCACTTCCAGGAACTATTGTGAGGCTCCATGAGCTGCCATTGCTGAAACCGAACCATTGGAGTGAACGCAGTTGTCGCATCTCTCTCTCTCTCTATATGGCTCTGGTTTTGAGGAAGTAAGATGGCTCATGTGGTGTCTTTTAGCACGATCACATAGAAGACTGTGACCTGGGACAATATATGCAACAGTAACCAGAAAGAAGAACAAATGTGTGGCCACATTTGTCACACAGTGACACCCTTTGTTAAAACCTGCCAAAGTTTGAAAATATATATTTTTTACATTATATAGAATTTTCTAATAGTGTTAAAGTTCTTTTTTTAATGTTTTATTTGACCATTAATGAGTGTTTCAGTTCAAGTGAAAAAAAAAAAAAAAAAATGAAAATGTTTCCCAAATATAAAATTTGAATATATGTATTTATTTTTTCATACACAAAAAGTACCCAACCCTCATGGTTTCATAAGACACAACAAATGCTATTGCAGTGTTCACAGAAGAAGAAGAAGAAGAAAAAGAAGAAGAAGACTCCCAGGCTTTGCAGATATAATATGCTCTAGCAAAAAAAATCATTTTCTCAAACAGAACCCAGGTTTTTCATAGTCATCAAACCAGAAAAAAAGTCTGCATTAATCAACAACATTTTCCTAAAATACAAATCCCTTAAGTCATCATAAAATGGATTTCATTCTCACTATCTCAAGTTACACAACAAACATATTTAAGTATTTAGGAGTTACTCTAAATATTCATACACGCAGAGTGTCTATGCAGCTTTTCTTAGAACTTGTAAAACAAATTACTGATCGTACACTTGATATACTGTAGTTATTTTTTTTTAACTAATGGCACTTCTGCTTTTCAGGAATGTTGGTTTAACTCTATGCTATTGCATATTGTTTATATGCTGTCATATGAAAGAAAAGGTCAATAAAATCAATGACTTTCAGATAAAAAAGATTAAATCTGTAAGTAAATATTTAGCAATTTTAACACCATCCCATATCAGGTTTATAAATCTTAAATACTGTAAATCTTGACAAAATGCATAAACTACTATGCTTTGTATTTTAGTTGAATAAAATAAAAATGTAATTTAGTCTGCTAAAACTGGACTATAGAAATTGACTTAAACTAAGTTACATTTTAGTTAAAAGACTAGCTGCTAAATCAAAATGTGCTGTCAAACTTAGCACTGACTTTCCGTTGTGTGCAAGTGAAAGTGGGTCTTCGACTTGCTTGATAGCTTTTGACAGCTCACTCTCATCCCTGGTGGATCAATGGAGCTCAGCGCTCTTCATTAGAAACATCAATGTACTGCACATTCCCACAGGCTCAGCAACAACCCGGCGGCCTAGTCAGTGGAGCTTTATCCCCTCTCTATAACGTCACTCTTGACTTCTGCATGACATGAACTTCTCTTTTGGGGGAAACGAGTGCAAAAAACAAACTAATCTGCATGCTTGCTGATAACAATCACTGACTTAGCATCTAAAAGCAACATGTCCATATTTTTACAAATATCACTCTCTCTAAAATGATAAAAACAAAATAAAACATGAATTTACCCAAGTTTGTCTCCTTTCTTCATTTAGAGACTGAAACAAAACAAAAGCAGCAGCTAAAACCTATGCTCTCTAAATAAATCATCACAAATCATTATTTTAAGGCAGTGGCTGTCCATACGGTTGCCCTTGGTAACCGTACTAATAGCACTGGGGGTTGGCCATACGGCAACCCAAATAGACACTTTCTTATTTTAAAATTGTTACATATTTATGGAAAATGTCACAAATATCCTATTTTCCACGCACACTATATTTAAAATTTGTAAAGGCAAATTTCAAAAAATTACGGAAAAATTAGTCATCATACATTCAATAAAACAATGGCAAACAAACCATCAAGATAGCATTGAGCAAAGGAAAGAATTAAATTTCTGGCCTCTACGTGGTTAATCATGCTGCTTCCTGGTTATTGGTGCAATTTCCTGTGTAAAAAAAAGGAAAATAAATAGGCTTTGTTTGTTCAAGCATCCATGTATTTACATTACTGGTCCAATTTTCTCAGGCCAGCAGTGGGAATTCTCTTTTTATAATGAATCTGTTTTTGAAGATGTGATGCTCGAATCAAATTAAGTAACAGTTATGTTACTTAAAAGCTTTGCTCTCTTCCTGAAATATACCTGATATTAATAATAATACAAGAATCATAGCTGTGTTACACTGGATACGCTCCTGCAACAAAAAAATGCCTAAATGAAATAATAAATAAAATGAAATGCTTTAATCCTTTTTTTCCAACAACCTTGGGCTATTAGTTGCTGGCACTGAACTCAATTGTTATTATTTAAATGTGACACAGTAACGATGAACACTCTGCGACATGTTGATGGTGGCTGCAGGGTTTATTGTACACACAACTATTGCATCAGCAAAAGTTTGAAATGATGGCGTCACACATATGAAATGTTGTTATATGCAGCAAGAAAAAAAATCACAGTAGAGATATGGGACATGATAGTGGGTCATCACACGTTGTAACAACTATTAGCCAGCCGTGGTTTTACTGTCATCTCTTTTTTTTCATTGGTTCTTTGATAATTCCATCATCGAATCACGAAGGACAATGTGTCACTTTTTTGGACAAACGAATCTACGTACACATGCACGGAAAACAACATCAAGAAGCCCACGCGTGTGTTGATCAGTCAGCCGTCACAGTGGGAAACCATGTGTGTTTGGCTGTCTCTCTCTGGTCTGATCATCAATAATGCATGGCTTTGAGAGGATGAAAGGCTGTTTTGGCTTGAGGCTTGTGTCTCGTATGGGTACAGAGACATCTGCACTGATAGTTATTATAACTGTACTTCCATATAGACTAAAGTCAAACCTCTTTTTAATATCTGTGATGTGCAACACTCACGGTCAACCCGAGTACGGATTAAAAATATTAAAGTAGAGACGTTTGATTTTTGCCAAGGTTTGAATAACGATCTTAGCTTTAGTTTTTATTAAAGCTTATGTATTCTTAAGCTTTTCAGCCCAAGCCACTTTTCTCCGAAAATCACATACCCATAACAAATAACATTTTTCTAAGCTTGTACATAACTTACATGGCTAATTTTTGTTCAGTTTGAAGCAGGACACGTAGTGGTTACAGATGATGTGAAATCTTGGAAATATATGATACTGAGTGACAATAAATCATGTTTTAAATACGGAAATCTGTAGTTCGCCCAAAAAAAATTAGGGCTGGGCAAAAAAAACAAACAATTTAATCAATTTATCGAATTTGTAGATAAAAACAATTTTTATTTTGCAAATTCAAGTTTAAAAAAAAAGTCATTTTTAAGTGCATTGAAAAAAAAAAAAAAAAATGAAATTCGAATCGAAAATCAAATTGTTTTTTTTTTTTTTTTTTTTTTTTTTTTTGGCAAAATTGCCCAGCCCTACATCAAATATAAAGTAAATTATCCATAAGGAAGGCTATAAAAGCAGAAGTAATTGAACTAATGTATGGACATCAACTGCAGCAAGTTTAGTGATAATAATAAACAATAGGCCAAAGAAAGATACACACATTTTTCTACAAAAAAGTTCAGGCAGAAGCCCACTTTGCCACAACTGTGCCAAGGTTTTCCACAAGTTTGGAAACAAGTGTGTAACTGTGATATGTTAGTCAAATTGATTCCAATCATTATTAGTCTTCAGTGGATTCAGCGCTGTCTGTAGTTTCACGTAGTCTCTTGTTATAGAACTCTGTGTTTATTTCTAGCTGCCCCCGCCGGCGGGTCCGATGGGACTGAAGAGGTTTATACTTAATATATTGATTGATTTTTCAGAACTTCAAGTTTTTAAAGTATTTATTTTTACTCTGTGAACCCTTTCTTCTATTTTTGTTAAACCATATACAGTTCTTGGCTCAGCGTTGATTTTAGTAACAACTAGAAGCAGCTCTCTGCTTCATCCATGGCCAGCTGCTGTGTTACAACTAAGACCATTAAGTACTGTGAAGTGATGCAATGCTTTTAAGGACACCATCCTTACCTGACTCAAAGTTGTGACTTTAACATTCAATTTAGCAAATAAACAGGGATGTTCGTGTGTGTGTGTGTGTGTGTGTGTGTGTATATATTGATTAATTCCCTTTGTTTGGAGCGGTTGTTTGGCTGATGCAGTTATTGAATCAGCACTTCAGTTAACATGAATTGACTCTTTTCTACTTAATGTTACGGTAATTAGCATTACCGAGCATAGTCTCGCAAGTGCCAATTTTCTCCCGGCTTTTCTTCGCTGCGTTTGGTTACAGAATAACTACAGTACGGTGTGTGTGTGTGTGTGTGTGTGTGTTTTCAACCGATGGAGTACTAGACGCAAAAAGGCTTTGAAGCTCCCCTATTCAATTTATACTCCCTTCTCCTCATGTCTCGTCTCTCTTTGAACACCGTGTAGCTATGGTTATTAAAGCTGGCCTCTTTCGACTTCAAACGTATGGCATGAATATTATGATACAACTCCTAGTGCACCGCCAATATGCTGAAGCCAACACTGTACGGCGGGGGGTGAAGTGTTTGAGTCCAGCGAGCCTAAAGTTTTTCAAGATAGTCAACCATCTTTAAAGGAGCGTTATGAGCTAGCTAGACATTATTTTGAAGGTGTTTTGTACTTAGTCAAAACACACTGGTATCAGGTATTTCTCTATACTGTATTTTGTGGTTATTCAACTCTAATCTCTATCTAAAACATTTAAAAAAAACTTTCCACCAATGCCTCGTGTTTTATACCAGAATATTAGTGCTGGTTTATCAGTCCAATTTCCCAATTTGATTAGAATCTGATTAGTAAAGTCTCGATTAGATTGTAAACCCTTCCTTTTTGATTATTAACGATTATCGACTCCTTTTTTCGTTATTGCCAAGTATTGATTTTCCAGTTATGATTATTTGACTTCTCTTTTGAGTAACACCTCACAGCACCTTTAATGTTGTGTAGTTGTATAATAAAAATGTAAATACCAGTAGTTGATCTTTGACCATTTAAGAATTCATTCATAATCGTCAATAATGAAATGGTGATTAATCAAGTATTGATTTTTTTTAGCACCCCTACATATTGTGACTTTTAAGAACAACCACAGTTATTTACAGCTCTAAGGCTCATGTGTCAGGATAATGTTACACTTGTTTATTTCCCCAGCCTTTTAGATATATTGCACTTGAGTCACTGTAAGTCATTATTGTTACAGTTCTCAATTCTTTATTGTATTAGACCTGTGTGTACCTTGCCTTGTGACGTGAGTCTAAAAAAAAAAGTTGCTGGTAGGCAATTTATTACATGCAGTGTAATTTATTAATAATGCGACTGATTTGTGTGACTATTTGAGGTATTGATTGAGCACATTTGACAGGCAGGTGTTTGCTGTCAGTGTTACACATGACGGCTACAGGCACGAATGAGAAGAGATGGCCAAAAAAAGTAACAGAAGTAATTTAAACACATTTCATGAAACATTTCTTTGATGTTTCCTTATTTTTTAATCTTGCTATCTTTTTTTTTTTTTTTTTTTTACTTCAGCAGCTGTTTATTTTGATTTTCCCTCACAATTTTATCAAATATTGTGTTTCTCCTGTGTATAATGCAGATTTATTCACTTGAAATGACCCGGTTTCATATTTTGGTGGCATCTTTTAATCTCTCCAATTCTTAGTTGGATGCACGTCACAAAACATTTTCTGGTGCGCACAACTGCTACAATACAGATCGTTTACGCCAACCCCTGCATCCCTCGCTCGCTGTAATACTAAATAATCATAATAATGTTTAGCATATGCGCCAAATTTAGTGCTCTTTAATTGTGATCTTAGTGAATCAGGCATGCTGTTTATTACTGTATATGAAGTTGAGCTAGCTAAAATATACATAGCATGTCCTGTATCTTGGGAAATAGTTTCCGGACAATATTAGTCTTTTTTTTAAATTATTATTATTATTATATTTTTAAATTTTAAAAATATATATTTTTATCTTTTTTTCTATTCTATAATGTAACAAAACCGTGCAGTTATATGATATATTAGTAATATTAAGCGAGTTAGCATAAATGGAATATTGGGTGCTTTGTGTGTTTACAGCACATTGGTTGACTTTTAGCTGACCAGCCTACATTATGTTTGGATCAATATCTAAATCAATGTACTCGGCTGCTGCTGGTCGCTCTGGTCTGATCAGTGTTTCTGTGTGTTTTTAGTCTTTCTCAAGTTTAAATAGACTTTATCCACCCAAGTGATAGCAGCCACATGATGTTTTTTCTGTTTTCATCGCTCGCTCATTTTAATCTGAGAGCCAAAATGTTGAGTTGAGAAGGTAGGGTCATCATGGGTTCAGTGAGTTAACACTGGATAATTCAGCTGCATAGGATTAACTTTTTAAATGTGTGTGTGTGTGTGTGTGTGTGTGTGTGTGTGTGTGTGTGTGTGTGTGTGTGTGTGTGTGTGTGTGTGTGTGTGTGTGTGTGTGTGTGTGTGTGTGTGTGTGTGTGAGTATGTGTGTGCACAGATAGCAGAGAGAAACTGTTTTCCTGCAAGAATTGATTCACTGGATTTTGTTTTGTCTATACTCGGCTCGATGCATTTGACTTGTTTGTCGATCTTGGCGATGTAGACACGCTAGCTTCAGGAGCACGATGAGTCCATCTCCAACCCTTTCTGGTCTTCTCACATGCATGCGTGCACAAATTGTCAAACTTCCATTTGACTTGTACACACACACACACACACACGCACACACACACGGACACACACACACACACACACACACACAGCATTTGAAATGAAAGCACTCAAGCAAAGCTGGTCAGACTGATCACATGCAGCACTTTTCTTCCTGCAGCTCTTTTTTCATCTACTGCCACTTTGTTGCTCCTCCGTGATTTCTCCTGCATCCTTTCATTTCGCATGGTCACAAACTTTAGTACTGAGCACAAACCATTTACTGCCTCATGATAGGGTGCCTCTCCTCTCCCTGTTGATGACACCATATGGCCCTGTCATTACATTACTGTGTAACACTGTGGCCTCTGCAGCTACAGTACATGATCAGACTGGCCTATTTTTCCCATTTGGGGCTTATTTGTTTTTGTCATTGCCTTTTTATTTTTTCTCAGAGAATACAGTGATAGCGTGACCTTGTTGTAAATTCATCATAGCAAGATTACGAAGTACAAAAACATGCACAGTTTGAGTTTCAGAACTGATGAGAGGCCTGAGTATATTTGTCCTTGTAATCTCCTCTTTCTGTGTCTCTCTGTGCTTTGTGAAGCTAAACAAATTCTACACTTGTAGCCTGAACACACTAAATAAAATAGGAGGGATGGAATAAAATGTCTCATGAAGACAATATCGAAAGAAGAAAGAAAGAAGTGAAATAATGATGCAAAGTTTTTAACTGTAAGTGTATGATGCACATACACACGAGGAATTTATAAAAATGATAAACAGTAGTTAAAGACTAATATGTGCAAAACTAAATAGGATAAGATAACAAGATATTAATAATAATAGGATGATAGTGCAGTAGTACAGATGAACATTTAAATTAAATAGTATACGTATATTTACATGTATATTCAAGTGACATTTAGTTCCAGGGTTGTTACATGTTTAGGTCTGACAGTCTTTGACTGTTTAGCATTGGTCAGAGTGACAACCTAGGGGAAGAAATTGTACCTATGGCGGGTTGTTTTGGCGTACAGTGATCTGTAACGTCTGCCGGAGGGGAGGAGTTTGAACAGATTGTGTCCAGGGTGTGAGGGGTCTGCAGTGATGTTACCTGTCCGTTTCCTGACCCTGGATCGGTATAAGTCTTAAATGGGGGACAGTTTGACGCTGATGACATTTTCTGCAGATCTGATTATCCCCTGTGTCCGTCTAGTTTGGTTGCAGATCCAAACCAGACAGTGATGGAGGTGCACATTCACTTGATGTGGGGACCCTTTGAAATAAAGAATCAGTTAATTAAAGCTTAGTGGCCAGAGATCACCATAATGTTAGCTAAATTGGAAATGCTCCAATCTTAGGCTGTGTTCAAAATTAGTATATATTGTCCACTACGAGTATAGTTTAGGATGATGATCGTTCCCACTGAAGTATACTTCCAAGTTTCCCAAGATACATATCGAACAACGAAAACCTGAAGCGCTCTGAGGCTAAATATCTCTGTTGATTCACCACCTTTGAAAGTTATGAAAATACTTTAATCCCAGAAAGTGACCCAGTAGAATATCAACATGTGGTCATTTGATCCATGAAACTCGCGGAAACCTGCAGGTGTGTTACTGACTAAACTTCCAGTTAACTCCAAAACAAGTAACTTTGCCTGCAAGATGGATTCTCCTGGTGTTCACAAACACCAGACTCCATCTTGTGCTGTTCCCGCCTTTGTCTTTCAAAACCGAACTGAAATGGTTCGAACCAATCATGAGGCAGTGTTGTGGTTTAGGGAGGGATACCCGGGTGTGACGAAGGCAGAAGTGTCGAAGTTGCATGCGCAGTTGCGGGTAGAGGAACTAGCTGGGCCACCGCTCTTAGCATAGCTCCGAATCAAAATAGAAAGATGTCGACGCAAGAGGATGAATGTGTGGAAACTGCTATAAACTCAGTTTTAGAAGAATCCGGCATTTCCTTTTTCAAAGAGCAACAGCGAGAGGCGCTTTGTACATTATTGGACGGTAATCCATTCTGTTCGTGTACCTCCTTGGTTCCGAAAGGATTCGCCAGACACAGACCCAGATTGATGTGGAGAACTCGAGTTAGAGGGAGGGCTACACATCAATCTGGCTCTTGCCAGGTTAACAAAACAAGAGCTCTATTTACAAAAGCGTTAAAAACTCATGGAAGACAAGAAGAGATGCTTTTGTATTGAAAAGGGAATGTTTGAGTTTTTGCTTGAATCAGGTCCCAGGACCATTTTACGCTCTGCTCGCAATGTATCATGGGGCAGTTGAGTATGACTAGTATATGCTTAAAAAATGTCCCGATATAATGTACATCTGGGTATTTTTCTTGTACTTAATCTTTTCATATGCACTACATACTTACTTTAATGTCAGACTTAGTATGAGTAGTACGTTAGTATGCCATTTCAAACACAGCCCTAGTTTTGCCTTGTAAATGTTATTTAAGACAAACAGGTTTTATTTAGACAAAGACGCCTGCAAGGTGAGTAATGGCAAAGTTGGCTCTTCTATTGTTTGTAAAGTATAGATAATTAGGCAATTATATACAGCTGCTGTCAGATTTAATTAAGAAGCTTGTTTCACTTCCTATCTGTCTTTCCGAGCAGAATAAGTTATTTTAAAAGCTATGCAGCATGGTAAACAGAAGCTCCTCTCAGCTTTTTAAATTCTGACAGACTAAAGATGAACATGCATTGACTTGGTCAGGTTTAACCGCATGTTTAGTCACATCTCTTTATTCGTACCATTTGTTAAACTATTTGAGATGTTCTTATTGTTACCTTTAGTGGGTGAAATTCAATTACATTTGTATTCTTAAATTAAGCTGGCATAAGCCATAAAAATTCCCAGAAAGCAGCTTAATATATCACATATTGTCTTTTAACAAAAGAACATGTTTTCAGATGAATGAAAAAAAACAACACGTCTACTTCAGAATTAGTTGCATTGTCAACAAAATAAGTGGATAGCATGAGATCTACAGACAGAGCACACAGGTATTTACCATTCACCATATATCACCCAACTTTAATATCACTCAACTATTGGGCGATATTAAAAGTACAACATAGTACGAACTGGTACATAGTCTGATTTATATCAATTTAACTTTTTTCTTTTGCCTGTGATGGACTATCCTGGGTTAAAATAAAGGCTGATAGAGGATAAAGGGTTAAATCTTTATTGGGTGTATGCAGAGACCTCTTTTCACATCAGTGAATGCGATTTATTCCAAATCATGGCATGTTGACGTCCCTTGCAGTGCCTGTGAAATCCTCCTGTTTACTTTGTTATGGCAATTATTATATTCATCATCATATCATCAAATGTGTGTTCATGTGTACAATTTTTTCATGTTTTAATACATGATGACTGCATTACTCTTTGCACTTTTGAACAGCTGAGTCATGTTAAATTAAGAATACAGATCGTATTGTATCCACAGTGCAACACACAGTCTCTACTGAACTCACATGCAGTTATACACGCACACACACTATCAAGGACAGATACCAGTGGCGCAGGCCTTCCTCATAATATACACGTCTTCATCATCCTCCAACGTTTCCACTGTTGGGAGCATCTGACTCCCTCCTTTTCTTTTTTCAGGTTTGGGACTTTTTTTCATATCTGTATAAAGCTTAAGCTGTGAAACTGTTAGTCAGTCCTGTATATCCTGAGCCGGGGACAAGACCTTTTGGACCATCCTGCTTAGTACCTGGCCGCCTTTCCTTCCCACAGGATGGAACTCTCCTTTTTTTTGTACTCCTTTTCATTTAGTTTTATAATAAATCCTTTTTTTTTATAAAATCATCAAGCTTTGACTGGACATCATCATTCAACACAGAGCATAATTCATGTCACCAAATGAGGTCAACCGAAAATTTGCCGTGACAACTTGCCAGCTAGATTTACCCAAGTATTGGCCAGCCACTCGTCCAGGCAGGCAGTCCTCCTGCCCATATGCCAGTTCAGAGGGGTTTTACACTAATTCTCTGGAGCTATGGGGGTTTACAGATTCATTCCCGTGCTTTAATAACAGTAGGATTATCAAGGTTCAACCAGCTATCCCTGTCCTCTCTTCCATCAGCTCACAGCTCTATCCAGCGTCATCCATCCCTCTACAGTTCAGGTTCTCCATTTCCCCCCTCGTTTTTTTCTTTTTTTAGATCTAACAGTCTGCTCTGCTTAGCGCTGTTGGGTGTCTCTAGCTTGATCTGCATGTTTAATGTTGAATCACCTGTCCTTTCATTGACGTATACATGGCGAAAAAAGAAGTCAAGGTGATACAATATAAATCTATATGAAAATAAATTAATATAATGTAAAAATAGAATTATGATTATTTATACAATCATTATTTATAAAACTGGCTTGATAATTTGCATTTTGAGTAAATATGCAGTCAGAGACAAAGAGGAGGAGAAGAAGAAGAAGAAGAAGAAGAAGAAGAAGAAGAAGAAGAAGAAGAAGAAGAAGAAGAAGAAGAAGAAGAAGAAGAAGAAGAAGAAGAAGAAGAAGAAGAAGAAGAAGAAGAAGAAGAAGAAGAAGAAGAAGAAGAAGAAGAGCTTTCATGTTGTTTTGGTTGAACTTGTGTCCATCTTTACAAATGACTGACTCCGTCCAACCAGCTAATACTCATCAGATAAAACGAGGCACTAGTAGACTTGTGTTTTGAAGTTCCACAATAAAGTGTTCCTTAAAATGACCAAGAGTTGCTTGATGAAAAACCTCATGGATGTTTTAACAAGCTGGTCAACACTCAATGTCACAATGTGCGCTGCAGTCTCTGGCTCACTTATATTCATTAATTATCTTCACTTTTTGACATTGAGAAAGGCTGACGATCTGTATGTGGGTTAAGAGCCATTGGTTGCTCACCCCTGATTTAAGGTAAAACCATACAGTTTTTCTGTATGTTTGTGAGAAAATTTACATTTATATTTTCTAAAATTTTAATAAACTTTCTAAAGGTTGTGTTTCAGTGTTTGTTTGTAATTTTGAAACTTTCTCATGTAAAAGTAACTGAGCCTGCGATGGACCTGCACCCTATTCAGTTTAGCTGTGTTTGAAATCGCATAGTAACGTACTACACACTACACACTTAATGAGTATATACTGTCTACTATATACTATTAGTATATTAGGATGATGACCGTTCCCACTGTAGTATACTTGCAAATTTCCTAAGATACATTTCAAGCCTACGACAAAAACCTGAAGCAGACTGAGGCTAAATATCTCTGTTGATTCACTACCTTTGAAAGTTCTGAAAACATTTTAGGCGAGAAAGTGAATATCAACATGTGGTCATTTCATCCATAAAACTCGTGGAAACGTATTTCATGCCGACATTTCGGAGATTTTCGGAGACCCGCCATTGTGCTACTGACAAAACTTCCAGTAACATCAAAACAAGAGCCCTAATACAAAAGCATTAAAAACTAATAGAAGACAAGAAGAGATGCTTTTGTTTTGAAAAGGGGATGTTTGACTTTGAGCTTGAAGCTGGTCCCAGGATGACTTTACGTTCCCTTCGCAATGCTTCATCATGGGGAGTTTAAGTATGGCTAGTGTGGCCACAGTGCATACTTCAGAAATGTATTGTATGCATCCGGGTATTTCTCGCGTACTCAGTATTTCCATACTATCTAATTGGAACACACTTCATACTCATTTTGATGTCAGACTTAGTGTGAGTAGTACGTTACTATGCAATTTTGAACACAGCCATTGTATTATAGGAATACAGGGAATATTGATTGCAATGTTTTTCTTTTCCCGATTGTTTTAGAGAATGACACTGACCTGGCCACAAGCCTGCCTAACCAACACCGTGCCAATCTGTGTCCAACACAAACCCACTGCCAGCAAAGCTTGCTGAACACGGCCTCCATATAGGTAGCTACTCGCTATGCTCTCTGGTACTTGGCGTCGTTCTTCAGGGCATCAGCAGCCTATCACTGCACCAGTGGTGACAACCAGGGGGATGACGGTCTGCGGTGTCCCCAGTGGAACAGTGGTCCTCGAGGCCCAGTATGACTATAACTATCGAGGTGCGGATGGACGGCAGGTTTGTATCAGGGAAGGAGAAAGGTTTATTCTCCTGAAGAAGACCAATGCTGACTGGTGGCAGGTGAGGAAACTTGTCCCACTTTTCTCATTGCGTTCTTTGCTATAATGTTTAAAACCCCAGAAAAAGTCCAAAGCTATGGTAGTAATTACATGCTTGAATATCAGCAATCATCCCAAAGCTTTAGGTGATTTTCACATTTTGCACATATGGAAGACATATTCAATAGCTTATATATGCAGTATGCAGTCCCTCCAAGATTTTTCCAGATTTTGTGTCATTTTTACTTTGATTTTGTGGTCAATTTAGTTGAATATTTTTGAGGTAATTTGCAGCAATATTGGAATATTTGCAATGACACTGTGAACCACGGCACACAAATCAGAAAATATAATAATACTGGTCACAACATGTATAATGTTAGAACATTGTATTAAAATCATTTACATATGCCAGTTTGGCTTGGCATTCCATTGCAAAGCTTCACAAAGAGCAGCATGGCTAACCTCTGCACTATAAAGCACTCTAATAAGTACATATATACAAACAGTATATATTTAGCTCCAGAATGTCTTGGTTTTCTACGTTGATCCATGTATTAATACTCTGCATACCCTGACTGCACGTCACTGATTCACAATCCCAGTGGCAGCTTGTCAAGTAGACCTTAGTCTGATATTTAGTGAATTTCCACCTCCGTAGAAGTTTCATGCTTAGTGTGCTATAAAAGGTGTAACCATATTAGGTAAATATGATTCAGCAAAGATTAGCAATGAAGTCATGAAGTCAAAAGTTTATATTTAAAATCTAAAATGATCTGTATACATGCCTGGTTTGGAGCCTTCATCAATAAACCTATGTGCCACAAATATACTCATTTGAAGCCAATTATCTGCTTTTGAGACCTGGAAAATATTTTCTGCAGTCCTCCATTTTGCTAGTGTGACTAATGGGATTTTTGGGGGGAGAAAATGGCAAAAGCATTTGGAAATATCCTTATCGTTTTGACAGGTTCGGAGAATTGGGGCAGCCAGTAAAACAAAGCCACTGTATGTTCCTGCTACGTATGTGACGGAAGTACCTATCGCACCAATGCCCTCGCCCCAGCGTCAGGGCATGTCTCCTTCCCTGAACTCTAACCTCGGGATACTGCCACGGGTGTCTCTCTCCCCGAGCCATTCTTTGACTGCCGTTAATGGACAGCACCAAGGTAAAGTCCAAAAGTTGCTGGACTCATATTTTACTTTTACTGTAAATGTGAAGCCTTGAGAGGACAGCAGTCTTAAGCAGGGCCAACACATACAGTAGGCAAGGCAAATGTATTTGTATAGCGCATTTCATACACAAATCAATAAGAATGTTTAAAATTAACAGTAAAAATGTATTAAAAAAATCTCCCTCAGTCATACACAGTAGAGAAAAAGAGTGCCTTTAACTTGAATTTAAAAATGTTTATATTTGATGCCGCTTCTACCAACTAAGCTATGCTTCTAAGCAGTCACACAACACCTTAATGGGACCATAGCCATCTGGATTCCGTGATAGATATAGTTGTGTGTCATCTGTGTAGCTCTGGTAATCAACCTTACAGCTCTGTCTAATTTTTCCTGAAGGAAACATGTAAAGGCTAAACAGAAGGGGTCCAGGAACAGTACCCTGAGGAACCCCACAGGACATTGGTAATCTGTCAGATTCAAAGTTTCCAATGCTTACAAAATAACTTTGCTCCCCTAAGTAGGATTTAAACCATTACATTGCTTTTCCATTTAGTTCAACCCACGTTTGGAATCTGTGTAACAAAATGTTATGAGCTACAGTGTCAAATGCAGCACTTAGATCCAATAGAATGAGAACAGATACTTTTCCTGAATCAGTGTTCAACCTTATGTCATTGATCACTTTGATAAGAGCAGTTTCTGTGTGGTTGATGAGAATGAAAGCCTGACTTAAAGTATTAAATATTATGTTGAAGGTTAAGAATTGACTTAGATGAAGACCACCTTCTCAATGATCTTGGCCATGAATGGAAGGTTGCTGATTGGTCTATAGTTAGCCAGTATAGAGGCATCCAGTGTTCTCTTTTTTAACAGAGGTTTCACAGCAGCTACTTTCAGGGATTTTGGTACGGTGCATGATTAGAATGAGCAGTTAATTATCTGACACAAATCAGTGACAATTGACTTTACAATAGTTTTAAACAAGTTTAAAGGTACTGTGTCAAATCAACAAGTTGATGGATTTTGCTGCTGAACAGTTTCCTCTATTGTTTTTGGGTTCACTGTAATAAAATCTGTTGTTGATTCATCTCTCAGTGGTTGAAGCTGTTCAAGCTTTTTGTTATTTTGCTGGTTTGTGCTGATGTGCTTATTGAGTGTATTTTTTTCATTGAAGTATACAGCAAATTCATTGCATTTACCAGTTGACAGTAATTTAGGAGCTATGTGATTTTGACTGAGAGTAAATCACTTCTACTTCTACTATTTACCTTGTTTCATTATGTTATGACTTCCCACACCACACCGAGGTAACTTCTGCTCTGCTCATTTTCCATCACGTTCCGCCCATTCACACTAACCTTTCTCACCTCATTTTAGGCACTTATTAGATTCATGTCAATGGGGTAAGCTTTTTTACTTAACAATAATCTTTAAAACAAGCAAAAATGTATTGGCCCCTGACGACTACAATTGGGCTTAAAACTAGTCAGAAAATCTTAAAATCTATAAAAGAATTTAAAGATAAATGGGTGATTCATCATCTGTATTGTCATATATTCATGAGTACATCCACAAAATCTGGTCTCTGCTTTTAAGCCATCCCTGAGGAGCAATTCGGATTAAGGGATCCCAACATCCCATGGTGATGATCTGTAGTGGATTTCAACCATTTTTTGGCATAATGGTTAAATAATGCAGAAAACCTTTCTATTGAAATTGGTTTACTTTAAATAAGAATTATGATCTCTTCATTGAGTTAATTTGAAGAAAATACACTTTAATTTGAGATTATTCATGATCTTGAAAGTAGTTAGAATAATTCTTTTGTAATCTATTTCCTGCAGTAAACAGAATTTTTTGTCGGTCCATGGAAAACCTCAATTCCAGCTGTGCCTTTCGAGGGCTTTACAACAACAACCACAGCACAGTGGAACGACGCTTTCCCTCCGCGTCACTGTCTGGATTCAACCTCAACTCATCCATCACAACATCGGGTCACCTCCTGGTCCCCAACTCCTCAGTGCAACCAAACCCTAGGGCAGTCCCCATGATCACAAGGAGTCAGAGCTCCAACAACCTCTGTGAAAACGGGCTGGAGAACCTGTATGATGAAGTGGGTGGAGGCGTCAGTAGCCGCGTTAACCTCAGAGCTCCAAAGAAATCTTGCAGCCAGTGGGACATGGTGGGAAGTGCAGGCAAGAACAACCAGCTGCAGGTAAGTCAAGACGCACACTGATATTTGCAACACCCAAAAAGTGTTTAAAAGCCTTGGAAACAATCAAAACTATGTAGTATATAAAAAACTAGCGCGATCGAAATTAGATGTCAAACTTTTTCTTTTTTAAAATATGAGATTTGGCACATCTTTAAATACAATAAATTAAAGTTATATAATCACAGAAAGGAGAAAATAGTTGGTTTGGCTGCACTTTTGAGCCTAAAAGATGGATGAAAAGGCTCAGAAAGTTCTTTAATGTGAAAATACTACTTACCGTATATTGCAAAATACTGGAAATGATTCATTAATTGATTAAAGCTGCTGGATATGAATTTCTTTTTTTTTTTTAATCATATACAGACATAGTGTAGGCCTCACCGATCAATAAATCAAATATTGTTTGCTCAAAAAAAATAATGTAAAAAGTTGAAGTTGCCACTCGAAAGTTTGATTTCATCTCCACTGTAGTTTATTTACATTCACACACACATTCAGTATTTTTACTTCATTCTTATCGTGAATTCTTGTGTTTGCTCCCAAAACTTTGCCAAAAAAACTCCCCAAAACATTTGTGGTGTTCTCATGGACTAATCACGGTAAGAATGAAGTAAAACTATTTCTATGAATTTGTCTTTGGGACTTCACATCCCACAATGCAATGTACAAGACTTTTTTGATTGTTTACAATTTAATCAAAACAAACTTTCAAGCGGCAAATCTCAACCTTTTACATATATATTTTTTGAGCAAATGATCTTGGATTTATTGATCTATGAGACCAATACTGTCCTTATTTCTTAATGGGATAAAAAAATTGGTCTCTCGCCGCTTTATTAATATAATTCTATTATCAACGTCTTACGTATAGTACGTGTACATAGGCAAGATTATTGAAAAGTGCACAGTTGTGACAAAGTTAGTGCTTTTAAATCATCATTAAGTCAAAAAAAGAATCTGTTCCTCTACAATCTTATTCAAGCTCACATTGAACTGTTCAACTTTCGATTATTTCTGCTTGACAATAATAGTGACACCCAGTATGGAAGGATCAAAGAGCAGAGTAGTAGTAGTATTCTCAAATATTTAAATGGAGCTTGACCAAAATCATTTGAAGAAAAAAATAAAATGAAACTAGGTGCACACTGTCTCTCCAGTAATACCACTAAGATCGGACTTGCAATCCACACCTTTACAAGTGAAACTCTACATTTCTTCTTGTCCATGATGAAATGCAAAAAAAAGCGTATGTTTTTTTTATTTTAAATATACGCGTATTGGTAAAATCTCTAATCCCTGAATATCTAATATGTATTATGACCTTATATGCACAACATATATTAAGATACTTTTTTTATTTATTATTAATAATAATAATAATAATAATAATAATAATAATAATAATAATAATAATAATAATAATATTACAAAATATATTATATATGTACGTAAAAAAAGATACATAATAATAATAAATAATATAATCAATAATTTATTGTAATGTTTTTTTTAAAGATTTCAATTGTGGTACTACTTATTGTTCAGGTAAACTGAGAAAGTCCACGATTCTAATTTTGATACCACACCAGATTTGTTGTTAACAAGATTTATTGTCTTTCAAAATGGAAAAGGATTATTATTATGGATTTCCATAAAGAAGAATACTAATCTAATTATAGTAGGACATTCTGAGTGTGTCTTCATGAGTCTTACATGTTTATTTAGTTTGGCTGTGCCAGCAGAGGTTGTATTTGATTTACGTTGGTGCTTGACCTTAATAATCCTCTAGGGGCAGCAATCAAGTTAGCATTGACGCCAGCACTTGTCTGTATTACATCACAGAGGATTATGCCAGGCGTCATTGGTGATTTCAATATTCAAGGTTATCATTCTGTCGACGAAGGGAAACTCCCTCATTGAGTCTCAGCTGTTATTACCACAAACCACTTTGGACAGATTTGGTGTCATTTAAACAAAGCAAAGCTCTTTTTTAATATTTCATCTTTATCCTCCCATTTGTCTCATTCTGTTTGTTTCTAACTGTCGTACTCCCTCTGTGAGGACCAAGCTTTATTCCAGTGCCCAATGCCAGTAAACAGGATTATTGCAGCCACATTCAGGTCTCAGCCCCCTGATTTTACAACCAGTAAACACAGATGGCAGATTGGAAGCACAAGCACTTTTGCGACTTACTCAAATTTTAAACCTGTAATAGTTACCTACAGAAGCAGAGGGTGACTCGTGTAGTTTTGTTTAAAGATTAAGTAAACCCCAAAACCACTTCTTATCAGGCTGAAAACAAATGTATTTGGGAATTAAGTCGTGTTGATTCTTGTCCAACTCTTGACATTTTAATTAAATGTTCAAATTTGGCGAATTTCGTCTTGCCGTTGCCTGAGAATGGTGGTTTGTGACGTTTTGGTGGCTTCTTACATCACGAACCAGCACTGTTGGCCCTGCCCCTTCTTTAAAAACTAGCACCCGTGTCCTCTGCTATCTATGATCGAGTAGGTTGGATTGAGATAATCGTGAATATAGAGGTATAGTATTGAGTAGGTAGTTAGCATAGTATAGCATAGATAAATGTTTTTCAATTCCAATTCGGCCCTTAGGAGCATCCAATGTTGAAATTTGTGGCCCAATTAAGATGAAACTGTTCCTTATTTGGCCCCTGCACCAAAATGAGTTTGACACTCCTGCTATTCGCCATCAGCAAAAACTTTTAGTTACATCCTTAAGGAAGAACATTTGACTAATCCCTACATGGAGCTCATTTCTCACTCTCCTCCAGGTTTTGTTGTTGTTTAAATGGGATCGTGTGTTGTAATTAAAGTCAGTGTTAACAGAATAGAGCTTTAGGTAAGTCTGAGACATAGTAGGGAACACGAGGAGTTTACAGTCCATTAAACTCTACATGCTCCCTCACTTAATAAAACCATAAGCCATCAAATCTGCTTATGTAACTGGGATCAGCCAGTCATACAGTGAATAATGTTTCACTTATATTTTCTAAAAAATACTTCTTTTCTGTCTGTGCTTTAATTGTCTTTATTGGATTTTTATTGCTTGTTCACACTAAGTTGCTGAGCACATTTCTACTGATAGTTTGTAAATCAGAAATCTGAATGTAGGATTTTTTTTTTTTTTGTCAGATGTTTTTGCTGCAGTTTCTGTGGCCACATGTGAGCTAGAACTTTGTAAACACCCTTTTCATAGACTATACAAATACAGTCAAAAGCAATTACATTTATTTTGTAATACAGAGGGCAGAAAGAATTTAAAATATGTGCATTTTTTTTCTTGAATGTACACTGTTTCACTGGTTGTTCATTTTTTATAGAAAGTGTCTATTTGTACGGTTACCGTACGGACAACCCCCGGTGCCATTGGCATGGTTACCGAAGTACACATACGTAGCGTTTTAGGGTTAGGGTTAGGTTATAACCCAATATCGCAACAATTGTTAGGGTTAGGGTTAGGGGTGAGTATTGGCAAGGATGTTCCGATATAATATTATCGCGAAATATTGCAATATTCTACCCTGTTAATATCAAAATTAAACGTAGAGAGGAAAATCAAAATGCTGTATATGTTCATCAGAAGATATTGATCATTCAGGGGACAAAATGAGTCAAAACTGTTTGCTTCAAAACATCCTATTTATTTATTTATTAGTGTTTTTGCACATTTTCACTGAAAAAAAAAGAAAATGCAATGTTAAACACTGACATCATAAAATAAAGTCCAACAAGTTTCTTTTCACTGAAAACTAGGAGTCTCAAAGTAACCATGACAACATAATGACGGCATTGTAACAACTGTAAGTGAGAACATTAAGGATAAATCACTGAGTTACTGATAATGCACGAAAATAAAAAAAATAAATGTTCCTATTGTGTCAGTTTAAACACTGATCTGAACAGATTATATGAAAATAAAATGCCTGTGCATACATAAATAATGCAGGCATTACACACTGCCATCATGAAATCAAGTGCATTAAGTAACCATTGCAACACATTGAAAGCATTGTAACCACTGAAATATTGCACAAATACACAAAAATATTGATTAAATATATATAAATAAAATAAAATAAATAATAATAATAAAAATTTGATTTAAAATCTGCACCCAAAAAAATCTCAATATATCGTGAAATAGATTTTTTTCCACACCCCTAGTTAGGGTTAGGGTTAGGGTTAGTCTTAGTCACATGACCGAAATTGGCCAAATAAGGGTGCTGCGTATGGATAGAATGTCGGTATATTGATATGGGAACCGTACGGATAGCCACTGCCTTCTTTATATAAACCTGTACTTCCTCCATGATGTTGAATAACTAATGCTTTACGAAAACCTCCCTAAAGCACCTCAGTCAGAGAAAAAAAATAGTTCTTAGGAAATTAAATATTTACTACGGTTTTCCTTCTGCGAAAAACAACAGCTTCCATCTCACCTCCCCCTGCTCCACATTTCCTCTTCTTCTGCCCCCCCCCCCCCCCCCCCCCATCACTCTGACTTTCACTCGTTTGTACTGTAAGGTCCCGAAAGAGGCCTACCTGTCCCAGCTGTCCTGGCAGGACTCTCCTCTTTATACTGAGACAAGGATGGAGAAACGTCAATCACAGTTTGAACCACCAGGCCCCGCTCCTGGTGAGCAGCCTCTACAAGTCATGGACCTATGGGAGCAGTACTCAGACTCCACCACAGGTAGATGCTACTACGTCAACAGCATTACTAAAGAAAGGTCCTGGAAGCCACCACGCCGAGCCCGCGCCCAGGTCACCAGCAAGGTAAAGCTCCACAGTTTATTTCTCTTTCACATACAGTATTTTTCTGTTGGTGTGCATTAAAATATGAGCAGTGCAGGGTCAAATGTAAAGAAGAAAGCAGGTCCTATAGTTGTCATTTTGAAATGTTTTAAATGTATCAGTAGGGGACCTTTTCAATTTCAACCAAAGAACTTCAAAGAATCCAGGAGAGCAGCCTGCTTGGTGTATGTTTATTTTTATTTCACACAGACAAAGAGCTGCCGTCGTAGGAATCACGGGACAGATTTGCTCATAGCTGCAGTCAAGATAACACGATCAGATTTGCAAATTGGTTCAATCTAATACAAAACCTTCAGGTCACACGGAACCCTTTGGAGTTCACAATAGGCCAACAATGATCTCATCAGCTGAGTACATCAATAAGTCAAACAAACACATTACTTAAAGAAATGAAAAAGTAATAATGTAAAATTAAAGTAAAGAATCATTTTTCAAAGTGTTTACATTTTTATTTTGTATACTGTGTTATGGTTTACCAGTTCATACTTACCACCTTTTGTCTCTATAGAGGCAGAAAGAACAGGAAACTGACAAATGTAGTAAAAAGTATCTCAGTAAAGAACAGTTCAACAAAGAGGTTTCTTTTTATAGCAGCTTTTTAGAAAATATTTAGAGGTGAATTTATGTCCCGAGTTTCCTAAATCCTAAAATGCAAAAAAAAAAAAGTAGAAAAAAACAACTCAAAAAACTATTAAGTTGAAGTGTTTGCAAATTTAATAAATAAGAATAAGAACAATTATTAATGAGTGAGCTATTTCAATAGAAGTTTAATGTATATATATATATATTACAAGAAGGCACACTTATTATTATTATTATGATTATTATTTGTAATACTTATTTTTATTGCACACCTAAAGATGTGTAACATTGTAATGTTTTTTTTTTTAAATGATAGAATTCTGTTATTTTCTACTTTACAGTTTTCTTTGTGTATGCTTGGCAGGCCTGTCCAACACAACCTCAGACTTTACCCAGAGACCCCAGTCATCTGTCCCTCCCACTCACTGGAAGAGGAAAGGGAATCCTGCACACGGTAAATATTCAGTCACCCACATGTGTTTTAATATTATAGTCACATTGTGATGTTTAGATGCTCTCTGATCCTTTGTATTACAGGCAGCGTTATATCTCAGTGCATGGCTTCATTAGCTTTGACTGCAGGATGTAGTATGTGTAACACTCAGCATTAGCATTAGCATTAGTCAGGTGTGATGTTAATTATCACTGCAAGTATTGGGAAGTAAACCTGTATGACAGAAGCTGACCTTTTATGAACCAGACATTGATGAGTCACGTTCACATTGCAATGCATTGTGGACAATATTAGGTTTTACACCTGTTATTCATTTAGTTCATTTTCATTTTTCAGCTACAATTACATTTTCAATTACCCATGTTCATATACAAATCAATTACGCTTACAGTTACCAGCATTTTTTCCAATTAGAATTAAATTACAATTATTTTTTAATCTCAGAAAGTCAATTATTATTGTTCTCAATAACTAACAATTACAATTAATCACAATTACTGAGCATGAAATAAATCATCTAATAAAAGTTAACCTTCCTGTTGTGTTAGCTTTCTGTTAGCATCTCTTATGATAATGGGTCCTAAATCAGCTGTAAAATACACTAAAGTCAAATATCTGTCATATAATTTATTTCCTATCTATTGGTTACATTGTTAGGCTTCCTAATCAATGAAAATATAGGTTTTGATATTTTTGTAAATGGTAAAATGTGGAAAAGCTTGATATGAAACCTAATAATATACTTATATATACTTATATATATATAACAATTTTTGTTTACCACACATGAGTAGAACTGTACAAAGAACTGTAATATGGTTCCCCAGTTTTGCGTTAAATTATAATTTACATTTTTTTTTAGAGAATTTTCATGGCAATTACAATTCCAAAGGCAATTATCTGAACTCAATTTGCAAGTATGACAGTAACAGATTTTTAAAATTACAATTACAATTATAATCATGCCATAATTGTAATTTATTAATAATTACACAATTACTATTGTATTTGACCCCAACCCTGATATAGGCTAAGCCTCTATTTTGCATGGTGTTTTGTTTATTGTAATGTTTATTAAGACATGCTCTCGTTCAGTTTATATATTATTGATCAAAAAGTTCATGTTTCTGAGCCAAATGTTCTGTGAAGGCTTTTAATGTTCCCTCAGACAGACAGGTTCGTCCTAAGTGTGACGCACACACACGTACACACACTATTCACATCACCTCTATAAATACATTCATATGATGCCTCCATCTGTTACCCAAGGTGCACCTGCCTGCTCCCACATTGCATCTCGTTGCCGCTGTGTTCTACTTTGAAACAGCCTGAAATGCTGAGTGCTGCCAAATCGAGCCACTACGTCATCCTCTGACCAACTCTCTGCCCCAATTGTTCATTTATTAACGGCTCCTCACTGTCCCACTTCCTCTCCTATGACATTTGTGTTGGGTTCATCCTCATGGGTAATAGCAGCCCAATGACTCCTGAACTGATGCAGATGAGCAAAGGCCACTAGGGATGCAAAAAGAGAGAAATAATTCCATTGTTATCCACTGTAAAACTGTTCAATTTACAGTTCACTTAAACAAGTTTGAAATTTCAACAAAATCCTCAAAACTATTCCTGAACTTTTCTTTAATGTTCACTTTTTTTTTTTTTTTTGATGTAAACATTTTCGAAGGTGTTTTTGACAACATCTGCCGAAATTGACGCGTCCACGGAATCAGCGACGACATGAACACAGTGAATCGACACAAGCTGCTTGATCCAGATTGCTAGAGATAAGCATTTGCATCTCAAGGTTCGATTGCCTCAACGTTGCATCACTATTTCAAATTTCAAATTGCTCATCAAAAAAAAAAAAAAAAAAAAAGTACCCACATGATCAAAGCAGTGATTCCCCCGTCAAGTCGGTGGGAGTTGCTCTCCGTTGACCCATATGTGTCACTTTTTATTCGGAGGTACACACGTTAGCACACAGGAAATGAACATATGATATATATAATGCATGTTCAGGTGTCAATCCTTGGCTTTATGTCAGAAAGAGGGACTTTCTACTGTAGTTTTTATTGGTGAACGATTTAAATCTGAATGTTTTTTATTGTTTTATCTTTTTAGCCCATTTTGTTGACTTATGCTTCCCAATTTATTTAACCTATCTTTTTTTTATTCTTATTTGGCTTCATTTTAGCTGAAACAATCCAAAAATTATTCATAACAATTAATTTCATTATATTAACAAACATGATTCAACATAAATAGCAACCAATCCCAAAATTTTTAACAAATATTCTGACAATTGCTCAGGACTGATTTTATTACTTTATTTTATTTGTAGCTTGATGATAGAAATATTTTTCTCTGATTCATTTCTTGCTTAAACATTCCTTTATCAGTTTGAAAGTCTGAGGGCCACATTTTTTTGCAGATTTTCATTTTTGAGTATTTTTGGTTGTTGTTTTGTGAGTTATTCTGTAATTTTGTGTGTTTTGTGGAGTCATTTTGTGTATTTTCGCTGTTTTGTGTATTTTTTGTAATTTTGAAATTTTCTGCAGCACTTTTGTATATTATTGCTGTGTGTATTTTTGCTGCTCCTTTGTATATTTTCTGTTGTCGTTTTGAGTATGTTTGCTTTCTTTTTTATTTTGTGTTTACTTTGGGGCCACACAAAGGTAAACTGTTGCCCATCCTGATCTAAACAATAACAGGAGTGTTTTGTACAGTCAGCGTTGAATGTTACGTGGCTTCTGTAGCTCCTCACGGCGCCGTTTCATGTGTTTTTTACGTTGTTTGATCCTTTTCCCGTAACCTCGATTCCACACCTGTTTCACTGCCTGCTTGGTTTATGCTTTGTCGAGCAGAACTGGCTTCTCATGGCAGGATGTATATATATATATATATATATATATATATATATATATATATATAAATATGCATATATTCGCACTATAGCCATCAGCCAAAGTGTAGAGAATAATTATATTTTGATGACGTTATGAGACCTTTTTTACTCAACCACCATCTGTATTCAAGGTTTATGATGGCTACATTTAGAAATGTAGTGGGTACGGAAAATATTCAGACCCCTTTAAATTTATTTTAGCCATTTGCTAAAATCAAAAAAGTTCATTTTATTTCTCATTAATGTACACTCAGCACCCCATCTTGACAGAAAAAACAGAAATGTAGAATTTCTTGCAAATTTATTAAAAAAGAATAAGTAACATAAGTATTCAGACCCTTTGCTTTGGCACTCATATTTAACTCACATGCTGTCCATTTCATCTGATCCTCCTTGAGATGGTTCTGCTCCTTCATTGGAGTCCAACTGTGTTTAATTAAACTGATTAGACTTGATTAGGTAAGGCACACACCTGTCTATGTAAGACCTTACAGCTCACAGTACATATCAGAGCAAATGAGAATCATGAGGTCGAAGGAACTGCCCAAGGAGCTCAGAGACAGAATTGTGGCAAGGCACAGATCTGGCCATGGTTACAAAAGAATTTCTGCAGTACCCAAGGTTCCTAAGAGCATAGTGGTCTCCATAATCCTTAAACGACCTGGCCGTCCAGCCAAACTGGGCAATCGTGGGAGAAGAGCCTTGGTGAGAGAGGTAAAGAAGGACCCAAAGGTCACTGTGGCTGAGCTCCAGAGATGCAGTAGGGAGATGGGAGAAAGTTCCACAAAGTCAACTATCACTGCAGCCCTCCTCCAGTCAGAGCTTTATGGCAGAGTGGCCCGTCGGAAGCCTCTCCTCAATGCAAGACATATGAAAACACACAAAGGACTCCCAGACTTTGAGAAATAAGATTTTCTGGTCTGATGAGACCAAGATTGAACTTTTTGGCATTAATTCTAA
Organism: Gouania willdenowi; assembly: GCF_900634775.1. Lineage (NCBI taxonomy): Eukaryota > Metazoa > Chordata > Actinopteri > Blenniiformes > Gobiesocidae > Gouania > Gouania willdenowi. The sequence goes on along the minus strand of NC_041048.1, from coordinate 12,597,703 downwards.
GTGGTATGTGTGGAGAAAATCCCAACAGTGAAACATGGTGGTGGCAGCATCATGCTATGGGGGTGTTTTTCAGCTGTAGGGACAGGGCAACTGGTGTGTCTACTCAATACTGAGCAAAGGGTCTGAATACTTATGACCATGTGATATTTCAGTTTTTTTTTTTTTTTTTTTTAATGAATTTGAAAAAAGTTCTACATTTCTATTTTTTTTCTGTCAAGATGGGGTGCTGACTGAGTGTACATTAATGATAAATAAAATGAATTTGTTTGATTTTAGCAAATGGCTGCAATGAAACAAAGAGTGAAATATTTAAAGGGGTCTGAATATTTTCCGTACCCACTGTACATTTCTAAATTCTACCACAGCCGTCATAAACTTTTTCTACATTATGAAGCTAAAGTGTTATCTTCTGTTTAAATTGCACTAACACAACAACAGGAAAAGGCTTAAAGACAGTTTTAACCGTTCTTCTGTGATGAGTCAGTCAAGCACACACACCTTCCTGCTTGGGTTGTCCGTGCACGTGAACATGCGAGCGATCACATGGCTGATAAAGTCAGCTTCCCCTTAGAGTGGGGAAGTAGACAAGAGGGAGAAATGAATGGTTTTTACAGTTTGATTTTCAAAGCGCTGCCACAAGAACCCTTTAGGATGACAATCATCCAGTCTTTATCACTGACGCTGACACCATAATGGACACTTACTCTGTGAGTTCTCTTTTGTTTATTTTCTCTGCTGTGTTTTAGATTAGTACGGTATTCTCTTCATTGTTTGATGCTGGTAGTAAACGATTTAACCACAATGGGTTGTAATTGTAGGCTTTGTTAGTGCTTTAGGGTTTAATGCTTTTAATAGGAATACATTGAACGTGTGACTGAATGTGTATTTTAGTGATTCCTGCTTTACACTGTGGACAGCTTCAAGTTGTGTTCGAGTTTCTTAAGAGGGTTTGTGTTTTTGTGTGTCTCTGTGTTTTGTGTAACATTTTTGCGTTCAGTTAATGAAACCTTGACATACCTTTTCCAACTATCACTGTGACTTTTGGGCAGTGACCTGCCGTGAGCACTAGGGCTGGGTAGGCAGGGTGTTGCAAATCGAGACCACCAATGTCAACACCAATGACAATTGGTGTTGACATTGGTAAAACAACATTAAAGAAACATAAACAATTATTTGATTTAGCCTCCATACTCTCCCACCAAGACATAGCTCATGACACGGCAGCGCATCCGTTGTTTGTGTTGGAAACACAGAAACACGGAGAAAAAGACAACAACAACAACTCAGAACAGCCTCAGTGAGGCACATCCACAAAGCCAATCCTTCCTTTTGTACCATTCACTGTGTAAAGTATTCACTAATGCACTGTGAACGTACGTATAGCATTTAGCATAGCATGGTTATGTCCAAAGGTAGCGTAGAGAGCTGCCTTTTTACGTAAATGGTTGTCATCTGACTGAGCATGGGCAAACACAGAAAAATACGCTATGGAAACAGAGGCAAAACAGCAATGTGCTTTTGGGAGAGGGTGTGGCCCCCTCCTGGCTCCTCCTCCTGCTTTACAGCGGAGAGAGACTGTGCAGAGTCTCTGCCGTACCAGGAAATAGCGATACAACTTCATCCACCGTAATATACTGTATATTTATATTTTCATTTCCATATATCATTAAAAGCCAGACTAACCTAGCCTAATGGCATAATAGTTAATAGTTAAAACTTAAGGTTTTCTTAAATCAGCAGTGTTAAAATATATCCTACTTTGGCAACGACTTATAGTTGATGCTATATTGATGCTATTAGGCTAAATAAATATTCAATATTCTTTCCTTTTGTTTTCAATCAGCTGTCACCTGATTTCATCTTTGGAAGCCATCAGAGGAATACTGGCAGCAGCTGGCAAACAAAGCAGGTAGAAAACCTTTTCTAGAGCACACCTTTACTCACACCAACTTGGGGCACAAAGTGAGAGTCTATGTGCATTATATTTAGATCACATCTCGCTCAGTTTGGTTGCCATGCATACTTTAGCTTAACATTACATTTTTTTTTTCAGCTCCAAAGTAAAATTCTAGCTGAGCTATTTCTTTTAATAAAAGGGAAAAAAAATGAACTCAAGCAGTTAGATTTGCAAGAACTGCATCTTAACTGTATTACTGTGGAATATATTAAGTGGTGCCAGCTATGCTCTTTTAGATTCCCAAGCAATCAGCATTTATGCATATTGTGTGGTTGAATTTGCAACTGATGCTGTCAAAAGAAAAGGGTTGTTTCCCAAGCGCTTCTTACTGCAACATGTTGCATCACAGTGGGGTGTGGGTGCATTCAGTTTAAAGCCCTTTTAAAGACCTTCTCTTAGCAAAGGAGCAGATTGGGCTTCTAGTGCTAATCCTCCTTTGCATGCAGAGATGGCAAACATTAGGAGGGATATGTCGTCTGATTGTTCAACCTATATTGCTGCATTAAAGTTGTGGGAAATTGTGCAGATGCGACACTTTGGAATAAACAATCAATGGGCAATACTTGAAAAAAATCACACATTTCTTCAGTAAGTAAAGTAATAATCTGTTCTCATAACTTAGCTGCAGGTTAAGTTACCTCTGTGCTCTGTAAGGACCTGTACTGAAATTATTTTTTCATTATTCAACTGCAATCGATTCAATAAAATACTTGGATACCATTTTTTCTGATTTAAAGCTTAATTTACTGAATAAGTTGACACTAAACATTGGTTTTTGTGATGTGTTACACAAACGCTTGTTGTGATAACTGACACTCCACAGTGATAAAAAAAAAATAGCAACATTATATCATGGTTATTTAATAAAATAACTAGTCAAAAAAAAAAAAGTAATTTCAACAAGTGGCCCAAACATTTCAGTTTAAAATTTTTTTTTTTACTAATTGTTCCGTAGTTATTAATTAGGCACACAAAATGTTGAGTTTAATCAGATGAATACTTTTTGAGATATGGCCAATTTAGTGAAGAGTGTGTGTCGATTTTTGCGTATCGTTTTTTTTTTCTTCCATTTTCAGCTTCATTATATAGAAAACTGAAATTTGGTTTAGTAAAATAGCTCCCCCTACTCGCTCAGAATATACAAAAATGTATTTTGAAGGAAAAACACCCCCAAAACGGAAAAAATTAAGACTTTCAGAAATGTGTTCATAACAAATATTATGTTTTCAAAATAAACATTTTTCTAATGCAATGGTTATTAGATTTGTTTCCTGTTACGAGTGAAAAAACGAAAAAAATAAATGATTATAAGACACAGAGGCAAGCTAGAACAGCCTCATGTAAAGGATTTAAAGTAATGTTTATACTATAAATTCAATTAGAGATTTTTTTTTTTTGTCTTACATTCCCACATGTAGTTATGGGCCAATTAAAATCTGTCACAAAATTATTTTTGCGGATTTCAAGAGACTATCACCCAAGAACCAATGCATATATGTGACTAATAATTAGTGTTTTGAACAGTCTATGTACAGTACATAGCTCTAAGCTGATCAAATTACAGTGAGCTGAGGTATATGCAAAGTTGTTTACTAAAGGCCCAAACATGTTCAACCCTGAAACCTTGACAAACTTTTTTCCAATTTGAGGGGCTGGCATGTCCACCAGATAGAATCTATAGCAGATATTTTTGTATATTCTGAGAGAGTAGGGTGGAGCTGTATTACTGTACCAGATTTCAGTTTCATATGTGGTGTAGTTCCTGAGATATATAAGCTGAAAATGAAAGAAAAATAAGGATGTACGAAAATCTACACATACACACATCACTAAATCTCAAAAGTATTCATCCGACAGTGTGCCTATTGAATAAGTTATGAAATAATTGGTAAAAAAAATCTGAATTCATTCAAACACGTGAATATTCAGAGCATGTTGTGTTGACTTTTCAGTTGATGCACAGTAAACCACAGGTCACCTTTTGCCTTGTTTGTTTCACCCTTGAATGCTCACCCCAACGTAAAGAGCATGCAGCGCACCGTTTCCTCGGACACCCTGAGCACCATCGCATTCAATCACACTGATGCCACAGCTGTCACACGGGCCCCGTGCAGTACGTCAAACAGCAGCTCAGCCACTCACAGTCCATGTTCCTGCCTGAAAACGGGAAGGTATTTAACCCACGTGCACACTCACATACACACGCACACACACACACACACACACACACTCACACACACACACACACACACTCACACACACACACAGTGACACAGCTGATGCTCTTGTTTTGTTTCAGCTGGGCCAACAGTGCAGAGATTTGTCGTGCAATATGACCAACATAGTAGTGGAGCCTCCGTCTCCTGAGAGTTCTCCAGACAGTGATGGCTGCACACCGGTGAGAATATGACATGTGTCTTTTTGAGTGATGATACGTTGAAGCGGGGGGTGATTTCTCCCTGCCTAGACACTGCTGAAGCCGCTCTGCAGAAAGTCTGCTAACAAGCTTCGTGGACATCCCTGTATTAAAGCATTAAATGGATCTTTATGTTAGTTATAACCTATTTTTTTATTTCCTGGTTGAAATACTAGTGGTTAGTTTTTCTACTTTTCCCTGTAGTTTAACACGAACGCTCATTTCTTTTTAACTTTCTGCTTAAAATCTGGGCGTAATCTACGAATCAAAAAAAAAAAAAAGAATACATTTAAATTAAACTAGTGGTTTTTTTTGTGCTTTAAAAATATAATTCTTTGTTTTTATTGGATTTATTGTGTGTTTTTTTTTAACCAATTTATTCTATTCACCCAGCGACCCTGAAAAAGGGAGCTTGCGGGTCAAAAAATGGATGGACGGGTGGGTTTATTTTAGTAAATTGTAGAATACTCTAATGTTTAAAGTTAAAATGTAACCCATTGGTTGATACTAAATGTGTCAGTCAACTACTGTTGCTGACTGTTGTTCTCTGTTTGAGTATCATCACTTCATCAAGCCTTTTCTAACTATTATAATTGCAAAATAAGTAATTAAAGTACTTATAATTTGTGCTGATATCGTATCAGACCGATATCGGTATTTGGCAATACTCAAGGCTGCAATATCAGTATCGTATCGGAAGCGAAAATGTATCGGGACACCTCTAATATGTGTAATTGTGTATATACACTTGTATTATTTAGGTTTTATTTGTATTATATGTGCCATGGGTTAAATGCGTTGTAATGGGCGTAACATAAATAGTTAAAGATTCATTTTTATTTTTATTAGATGTAGATATTCTCACCCTAGCTTTAAGATGGTTCATTTCTGTGCTCCTATATCTTACTCTCTGTTTATAACTCCCATTGTTAATAGTTAATTCCATTCTCTTGCACCTAAAACGGGGCCACGCCGCAGTGGGAGATTTTAGAGCGTTTCTCCCCTCCTGCTATTTTTGAATGATGCAACCGTCAAGTTAAACGAGTTTGCTCAGGATGCAGTTTGTTACACAGAGGAAAACCCTGCGCTGCTTTACCACTAACATTACTGCTTAGCGTCACATACTTCTTACATGCTTCCTGGCTAATGTTAGCCAGTTTTGTAAAAAAGTGAATGTTATGTTAATGTTGCTTCTTATAGGAGCTGGAGAAAGCTGGTCCTGCTAAACAAAACAAAGATCTCAGAAGTGGCCGAAAACTGAGGTAAACCTGAAGGAAAGAATCAGCTCTTATTTTGTTGAGGACTTGCAACCACAGGGTCATATGTGAAGTGAACGTGCACTAATGGGTTTCAGGAAAAAACTGGAGTGCCTCCTGGGTGGTGTTAGTTGGAACAGTCTGGTTTTTCTTTAAGATCCTAAAGCTCAGACGCCATCCAGCTGGGTAAGCTCAAATAAACCATGTTTCTGGGATTTCTGGGGCAATTGGTGCACATTTTTTGGATTATTTATACTTTTCTTTCATCTATGACAAAGTGTGCAAATATCATGACATAGTTCAGAGGTCTGCAACCTTTACTCCACAAGTAGCCATTTCGTCTCATCTCACCTGGATTAAAGTCCTCCTGGAGCCGAAAAAGACCTTCTCAATGAAGACAATACAGTGTATTAAATTCTATACAGTTAAAATTATATAGAATAATGTTTGATTTAATTTGATTTGGTTTAATATTGATCATGTAAATGGCAACTTAAAATAATTTAAAATAAATAAAATAAATTGACATCAAGAAATAAAACAGTATCTTGTATCTTCAATTCTTACACATCTCAGTTTACATGAACACAATGTTACATAAAGAAGATTTTTTTTATAGTTAATGTATTTGAAAGGCTACAAAAAGTAACTTGAATTTGAAACACATGATCATGTGGTCAACACACACTAATTGCTTATTTCTTGCCACACAGAAATCATGCATATTTAACGGCACATTAGCGATTAAATGAATTTGTTCCCACACAATTAAAATCTCTATTTTCTTCCAGAATAGTGTTTTTGTTGGTTTAGTGATCTTACCAGGGGTTTAAAACTTAAGGTTAGCCACAGGTGCAGGAAAGTTGATTTAGCTTCTGTAAAAAAAAATAACTGTTTTTTTTTTTTAAGCTATAGGGAGCCATTGCAAAATAGTCAAAGAGCCACATTAGGCTCCAGAGCCGCAGGTTTCAGACCCCTGACATAGTTGTAAGGTCCTAGTTTGCTCTTAGACCTTTTCTGTCAATCCATGTTTTTTGTAAGTTGTTTTCAAAAACCCAAATAACCTCAACATTCACAAATGGTGTTTGGGAGAATTTCTCACAATAAAAAGTAATTGTGCTCTGTATGTTGGGATTTTTGTGCTTCCCAATCTCAGAAACCAGGAAACAGTCGCCCAGAGAGCAGCGTTGATTTAAGAGGAGCTCAGCTACACTGGGCCAATGAGCTGTCCAGCAAGAAGAATGTCTTCAAGTAAGAGACAAAAGCTTTTCCTACACTTTCCTGTTAAAATGTATATTATTTAGCATTTATATTGTCTTAACTGTGTTAAGTTGGTTGTGTGACGATACAACTCAGCTCACGAGATGAGACGAGACACGATATTGGGTTCACGAGAACAAGACGAGATTTTCAGAAAACTACAATGACAAAATATATGACTGGACCAACAGACTTTTATTTAACTGAGTTGCACATGAAATGTTTTTATTATAACTCTTAACATGAATGATGAAATTTACGCCTTCTCTTCTTCTGTTCCTTCACTTCCCTCAGAGGTCACAAATAGACGTTTGGAACGCTCACATGAAACAGTTAAATAAAATAAATAAATAAATATCTCGTGAGACAGATTAGTGTTAAGTTGGTTAATAAATATCATTAATTATCTGAAATGATATCAATTTAAATGGGTTTCTAGATGTGGGCTAAGCATTTTACTTTCTTCTATGAGGGAAGTGAAAGTGGGAAGCTTTTTTTCACATTATCAGTTTTAATGGGCCAAATAAAGGTCTGTAAAGAAAACAACTGTGTATAGGAGAGCTCAGGGTAGTTAGTTCTTTCTGGTATTGAAGATATGGGGAGTAAATATGATAATTTTGTGTGTGGTGTGTGTGTGTGTGTTTTAGCTGAGGACAGTAACGGGCAACGAGTTTCTGCTGCAGTCAGAGACACAATCTCTGATCATAGAATGGTACAAACCATTCAGAGCGTCATCGACAGGCTGGTGAGTATCACACTAATGCACGCACCCACGCACGCACACCCCTGAGGTCACTTCTACATATTGTTCAGTATTTCCTCTTATCGTGTTCACTTTGACACCAACATTTGTTCGGTGGTAAATTGTATTTGTATAGTGAATTTCATGCACGAGGCACTTATATGCGCTTTACGTGATTTAAAAAGTGCAGGAAAAATTAAACTGAGTTTAGAGAAATCAACAATAAAAACATGAAAACGTTAAACAGAAAGCCCTGCTATCGCAAAAGTAGATGAAAGGCTGAGTCAGATCATATTTAAAAAGCATTTTGTTTGGTGTTATGTATTGACATAAGCAGCTATGGTTAGTACTGTGTAAGAGGCACTACTTTATGTTGCGCATGTGTACAGGCGCATACGTTATGTATAAAGTGTCAGCGCATTAATGTGTGAGTTGTGATAAGGCACCTGTGGAGTAAAAAGATGTTTAAAACGTTACCGGAGTTTTCATCTATTATTTTACAAGGTTATGTAAGTGACAAACATAACAAAACTGGCGACGAGGATTCACATGAACCCGGGCAATTTTCTGCGGATGCTCGAAGACAGTAAAAGGTACAAACGGACTTGGTTTTGTGAGCTGTTTTTCGTTTGCTCGACCCGGAAATAGGATTGCCGGAGCTGGGGACGATTATAACACGAGACTAAGAACGTGATTGGACGCGATAAAGAGGCACAATGTCGGCGTTTGTGGGTCATATGGACACTTTTGACAGTAGAGTGGAGGACTGGACAATCTATGTGGAAAGATTTGAACAGTATTGCTTAGCTAATGACATCAGGGATGAGAGAAAAGTGGCTGTTCTTTGAGCCTCATGGGTGCAAAAAACCTATAATCTCCTCCGCAGCCTCACTGCAACCGGATAAACCGCAGACAAAACGATCAGTGAGATTACGGAACTCTCAAAAATCACCTGAATCCAGCCCGTTGGTGATCGCGGAGCGCTTCAGATTCCATAGGAGAAACCAAGCAAAGACTGAGACTGTGTCGGAGTACATAGCTGAACTGAGGAGGCTGGCGGAGCATTGCCAGTTTGGAGTGGGACTATCTGACGCACTGAGAGAACCGGTTCGTCTGTGGTCTACACAATGAGAGCACTCAAAAACGCCTTCTAACGGAGGATAGGCTCACCTTGCAACGTGCGGTGGATGTCGCTGTGTCGTGGAAACAGCAGCGAGAGACGCCACTGAACTTCAAGGTAACAGGCCGCTGCATGCGCTGTGTATGAATTACAAACCAAGCAACGTAGTTTCAAATCGAAGCCGTGTTTCAGATGCGGTAAAACAATCACATGACCCAGCTGACTGTTGGTTTAAAGATAAGGATTGTAGGCAATGCAGAAAAAGGGGGCACATACAGAAGATGTGTAAAGCTAAATACAATAAAGAGAAATCAAATGCAAAATGGGGGAAAAAGCTGCATAAAGTCACAGAAACGGAGTTCGACAGCTCAAGTGAGGAGGAACTGTCTTGTGTTGGACTATATGCAACTGATGAGGATGATAGTGATGTAATATGGGTGACACCAAAAAGTCAATAGAGTGCCATTAAAGATGGAACTGGACACAGGATCTGCACTGTCACTTATATCCAACAAAGAGTACATGAAAAACTTTCCAGACATGAAGTTGTCTCGCACAAGTGTGAAACTGAAAACATATACAGGTCAAAGAGTAGCTCCTCTGGGAAAGTTGAAAGTAAGAGGTGAAATATAAAAATCAAACATGTAATCTGGAACTGTTTGTTCTCAAAGAAGGAGGTGCGCCGCTGTTTGGGACGGCAATGGCTAAGACAAATCAAACTAAACTGGCAACAAATAAAGACTATGAACAGTGCTTCTAAACAGCACACAGGCCAAAGGCTGTCAGAAATATTGGAGAAACATGCAGCAGTGTTCACAGCGAGGGCATAGGAACCATGAAAAACATTAAAGCGTGTCTAGAGCTTCAAAATGATGCAAAGCCAAAGTTTCACAAAGCACGCCCGGTACCCGTATGCTCTACGCCCAAAAGGTTGAAGCTGAGCTACAACAACTAATGGATCAAGGGATCTTGTCCAAAGTGGATTGGTCTGAATGGGCAAACGCCAATCGTACCAGTGGCTAAGAAGTCTTCAGAACGAGTGCGTATTTGTGGTGACTTCAAAGGAACAGTTACCCTGTACTGCAACGCAGTCCAGTAATCCACTTCCTCGCATTGATGACATTTTGCATCTTTGGCAAATGGTGAGCACTTTACAAAAATAGACCTTGCTCAGGCCTATCTACAAATGGAGATGGATGAAAATTCACGCAAGTATCTCACCATAAACACTCACAAAGGACTGTACCAATACAACAACTTGTGTTTGGCATCACAAGTGCCCCGGCAATCTGGCAACGCGCAATGGACCAGGTGCTCCAAGGGATCCCAAGTACACAATGTTATTTGATGACATCATTGTTACTGGATCAGACAAAGACTCACACTTAGCAAACTTGGATGCAGTTCTCACAAACTGGAGGACTATGGACTGAAAGCTAACAAAAAGAAATGTGAGTTTTCAAGGAATGCATTGAGTACTGTGGGCACAAGATAGACAAAAATGGACTACACAAAAACGCAAGATAAAATCGAGGCCATAGTGAATTCTCCTCACCTGAAAACGTAAGTCAATTACGCTCATTTCTTGGCCTCATTAATTACTATCACAAGTTTTTGCCAAATCTGTCATCTTTGTTGCACCCACTCAATGGTCTTCTTCATCAAAAACACAAAATGGAGCTGGACTGATGACTGTGAACAAGCCTTTAAAAAGGCAAAGAGACTCATTGTGTCGGAAAAAGTTTTGACACACTTTGAACCCGAATTTGCCCCTGCGACTCGCTTGTGACGCTTCACCATACGGCATTGGTGCTGTTTTGTCACACAAAATGACAGATGGCTCAGAACGCCCCATTGCTTTTGCATCACGCTCTTTGGCACCTGCAGAGCGTAACTATGGCACAAATAGACAGAGAGGCTTTAAGCTTAGTGTGGGGAGTGAAAAAGTTTAACCAATATCTGTATGGCAAGCATTTCACTCTCATTACAGATCACCAGCCATTAATCTCCATCTTCAGTCCACAGAAAGGTGTTCCAGCGATGGCAGCAGCTCGTCTACAACGTTGGGCTCTGTTCCTGGGAGCACACACGTACACCATTGAATACAGGGGGACAAAGCTACATGGAAATGCGGATGGACTGTCTCGCCTTCCTCAGACATGCACAGGTAAAGGCTCTGACCCCGCTTTACCCCTGCACATGCTTCAAATGGAACCTCTCCCTGTGACAAGTGGCACAGATAAGCAAAGAAACGAGAAATGACCCTCTACTATCTAAGGTGTATGACTTAACTATGACCGGTTGGCCTTCCCAGAGAGAAACTGAACTATCGGACTATTTCACAAGGAAGGATCAACTTACTGTGTGCCACGGTTGTGTCATGTGGGGTTCACGTGTTATTGTACCACCCAAACTACGTGCTAAAGTGCTTAACGCACTGCATGATGGACACATGGGGGTTGTGAAAATGAAAAGCCTTGCGAGAAGTTATGTGTGGGTGGCCTGGCCTTGATAACCACATAGAAGGCTCTTGTCAAAACATGCACAGGTTGTCAACAAACCCAGCGCCAACCCCAGCTTGCTCCTGTCCACACTGGGAATGGCCGACGACTCCATGGCAACGCATACATGTGGACTATGCTGGACCTTTTATGGACCACATGTTCCTTATTGTGGTCGATGCACACTCGAAATGGCCCTGAGGTTTTCACAGTGAATAAAGCAACTACGGCGCAGACGGTGACTCAACTCCAGATGCTTTTTGCTCGCACTGGATATCCGCTTCAGCTTGTCAGCGACAACGGAACGCAGTTCACCAGTGAGGAATTTCAGGTTTTCCTGAAAAGCAATGGAATAAAACACGTCACCTCTGCTCCTCATCATCCGGCTACCAATGGGCTGGCTGAACGTTTCGTGCAGACTTTTAAACAGTCCATGAAAGCAAGTAGGAAGGAAGGAGTGCCTCTGCAACAGAAGATAACTAACTTTCTACTAGCATACCGAAACACACCACACTCAACGACAGGACAATCACCGGCAATGTTGTTCATGGGAAGAAACTTAAGGTGTCCGTTTGGATCTTCTGAAACCTGACATCCGTCAACATGTCACTAAACAAACAATGTTCTCCCACTCAACAACAAAGGAAACTAAGATCATTCGATATTGGACAAAAGTTCTGGCTCGAGACTATCGCAACCAAAGTGACAAGTGGCAGCAAGCTGAGATTCTGTCACAATCAGGACCACTCTCTTATACTGTGGGCCTACAACCTGATGTCGTCTGGCGCAGACATGTCGATCAGCTTTTGGATGCCTCACATGGAAATGTCAATAACCGATCTGTGACACCAACTGGTACTGCAAATAAAGAAAGACAGTATCTCAACACCCGACTTGACTGAAGTGGAAATAAACTCCACACCAGAGACTGTGAACAGTCCCAGACCAATCACAAACCTGCCTGACCCTCCGGGACGTAGATACCCCGGAAGGACCGTAAACCACCTGAGAGACTTGATTTGTAAAAAGAAAATAAACAAGTGTTGTAACTGTTAAAAAAAAAAAAAAAAAAAAAGTTTTATTGAATTGTTAATACATGCTACTGTATAACTTGTGCATTTGTGTATAAGGTAAGTTCTATTTTTGAAGTTATTTGCCATAACTCCTACTTGGTATTTTTTATTTGAATTTCATAAGTGCATAAAAGCTGGAAGGGAGGAATTGTTATGTATTGACATAAGCAGCTATGGTTAGTACTGTGTAAGAGGCACTACTTTATGTTGCGCATGTGTACAGGCGCATACGTTATGTATAAAGTGTCAGCGCATTAATGTGTGAGTTGTGATAAGGCACCTGTGGAGTAAAAAGATGTTTAAAACGTTACCGGAGTTTTCATCTATTATTTTACAAGGTTATGTAAGTGACAAACATAACAGTTGGTCTAGTTTTTATTGGAAATTAAGTGTCTATAAACTTTATTATAATTTGTCATTCTGTTTTGGAAATTCTTAATTGACAAAATCAACACTATCCCATATTTAGAATCTAATCGAACAAAAACCTCTGTGTATTTTCAAAAATAATATGGGAAACTTGAGTGTTTGAGTCTGACCTGTAAGGAATGTGAAGGTTCATCCTCGACAAAAGAAAATCTGACTCGTTAGAAAATAAAAAAAATGATCATTTGTTTGTTCCATTATTAAATAACTGTAATATTTGAAGTGTTACTAAACTGTGGATTCCAGGAGCGTGAGAACCCTTTGGACAACATCCTGCTGTACTCTCTGAGGAGGGCGGGCAGCGTGGAGATGCTGGAGCAGAGCGGGGACGAAGACGACAGGACAACATCTTGTGAGTCACCTTTACATCCGAACCGCTCCCCACCTCCCTCGTTCCATCAAACCATCATCTCAGAAGCCTTCCTTTCCTTCCAGGTCAGGGTATGTTTTAGTCAGAGGATTGTTTTCTACAGAAAAGAATATAGAAAAAATAAAGAATGAGCGGCGTTTTAATTGATGATTGAAATTCAAGGCATTTTTCAAGAAGGGACAAACAAAAGCTTTAAAACCGGTTGATTTTCATTAAAAACAAAAAAGAAGAAAATGTCACAAGACATTAAAAAATAAAAAAATAAAAAATTCATACAGTGCGACAGGAAGGTTGCCATTTTCAAAGTAAGAGCGCGTTTGAGGATGGGTGTTGTGTGGAGAGGCAAACAATTGAGGCACTGCTGTGTGAAAATTGCAACATTTTGTTGAAAAAATGATTTAAAAATATTTTTTTTGTCTTCTACATTTAATATTTGTCTATAGAAACAAAAATGAAAATCAACAAGTTTTTAAAGTTCTGGTAAATCTCTTTTTGATCCTACGAAACCAGATTAGAACCAATTTTGATGGAGAAAATAGTTTTGGCTTTTGGGCAAATCAAGAATAAAGTCGAAATGTCGAGAATAAAGTTGGAATATAATGTTGAGATTAAAGTTAAAAAAAAAACATTATTAAAGTTGAAGTTTGAAAATACATTATCGTGAGTCGAAGGTTTGCTCATGAAGTCAATCTACGGAAGTGGACTTGGGCCAATTTACCATATACAACAGTTCCATCAAAACTGGGCCTTAATCTGTTTCCCTACAGCTCATCAATAGCCCCAGATGGGATTGAATGGTTTTTCCTTCTAAACAGATTACGTTTTTGACAATATCTCTTCAAAGTCCTTAAGAGATTACAACAGTGTTTTATGAGCTAAAAGAGAAAAAATCTCTGTTAATAAACACAACTACGAAGTATAGTTTAATGCAGTGTTTCTCAAATGGGGTACGCGGTGGCACTTCAGGGGGTACTTGAGAAGAGGGAGAGAGAGGAAAATTAAGAAATGAAAGCATTAAAAATACGAGGTTTCATTTTTATATTAGTAAAAAAAAATGTAACCACAATAATGATGAAAGAAATGATCTTGATTGGAACAGGAACTGAAAATACAAGGGTCAGTTTTGGTTTCTTTCACACCAGACAGGAAGAGATGACCACAAACTATAGAAATAAATCTATTCAGCGAGCACGCGATGCTGTTTCACTCCCCTTATAAATAGTTTCACTCATTCATTCCACCATTATCCTTAATAGTTGTGCGTGTAAAATGTTGTAGTCGGACATTGGGGATACTTGGATTCAGAAATAAGGGAAAGGAGGTACTTTGTGAAGCACTGCTTTAACTCAATTCAACTCAACTTATTTATATAGTGCAAAATACAACAAAGTCATCTCAGTGCGCTAATAAAATATAGAGTCCATAGTAAGGAAAAGGACCCAACAAGATCCACATGAACAAGCATTTAGCGACAGTGGGAAGAAACACTCCGTCTATTTTATCCGCATTCATCGATACACAGCATTTTGTAGACGGCCACGGGATACTGTTTGTTGTCAATGTGCTGAATTGGCCCTCATTAGCTTCCGTATTTTTGACTTTAATCTTGACATTTTTAGTTTATTCTTGATTTTTCCTTATCGGAATTGTCCCTAATCCACTTCCGTACGACCCTGATAATGAGAAATACCTTGAATCTCAATCTTCATCTAAAAAAAAAAATGAAAATCAAGAAATCACTCTTTTTTGTTTTCTTAATATTTTATTCCGAACGGAAAATCCAACGACCAAAAACACACACTGACCCTTCCCTTTAAACCCACTCTACTCGCTCCATCATCGTCACTCTTTTTTTCTACCCTTCCACGCAGGCGTCATGCATCCCTCCATCCTGTCCTCCATTGTCTCCTCCATTCAGCCTTCTTATATCTTTACTCAGCCCCCGTGGCAGATAATCCCACCATCCGTCCTGTCTCACCTCCGCCGTCGCCCCGCCCTCCCGCTCTTCATTCTCACCACCATCCCGTCTCATCTGCTCTCTGGCCCCACAGCCGAACGCCCTGCACTCACCTCCTCCCTCTCCTCCCTCTCCTCCGCCCCTTCCGCTCCACCCTTTGCAGTCCCTCGCTCGTCGTCCAACCTGGAAAACACAGAGCGGAAAAGAGTGAAGAGTCGACTGAAGAAGCTGATCCTAAGGAGACCTCCTCTGCAGGCCCTGCAGGAGAAGGGCCTCATTAAAGGTGAGGCTTTCTTTTTGAAGCTGCTAACTGTTTAAAGACGAGTGGAGTCGTAGCTGAAACACACACAAGTGCTTTCCTTTGTTTTAAATGCTGAGCTGGTAATATTAAAAGCCTCTAACTTTCTTGAAAAAATTGAGCGAGTTTAGTCAAACAGCATCAAAGTTATGTTGGCAAGCAGGAAATCTCAGCATTTATCCTGCAGTGATGCCACATCTCATGGCTGACGTGTGCTGCAATCCTCCTCATTTGTTGCAACACAACTTTTACACTGAAAAGTTTTGCACAGTGTGCAAACAGAGCAACTCATTTGTTTTAAACACTGAACGCGCTTTCATTTTTATTCGTAGTTAGTGTGACCTTTGAGTAGCCAGCACTGCTAATACTTTGTTATGAACATTACTCATCTTTGACTAAAACATGCACCGTCCCTTACAATATAATATCAAACAGCAGGTCATAGAAAAAAACACACCATCAGATTAAATGTGGGAGATATCAATAATCTGAACCCCATTAGCACATTTTGTTCTTCTTTTTAAAACAAGAAATCAACGCATTGGTTATGGAAGAATAACCAATGCTAATAACCAATTCATTCATAGGGTTCATTCATTCATCATCTTCTGGACTGTGTACTGGTGGAAAATGTCACCAGTTTGCAAGTTCAACTAATTATGCAACAGATATTGAAAAGCTTTCTTTTTTTTCACTAAATAAATCCGTTATGTGACATGTTTAGGTCACTTTATTACCGCAGATCTTCAGAAGCTCATGGAATGTGTACATTAGTGTATTAAAGGTGCAGTCTGCAACTCTCCTATCCCTTTCTCCCCCTCCCTCCTCGTTGCTCTCTTGTCCTGCCTTTAAAGTCCCTCCCTCAGAGGAGCTAACAAGCTAACGTTAGCCCGACAGCAACATCACAGTAATATAACATGCTATGTTAAAAGCATATTACTGCAGTGCTTCTCTCTCTATGTGCACACACCTCAGCAGCAGCAGCAGCAGCAGCAACAACACAGTGTCACTCACAGCAGCCCACACGGAGGCTGCTGCGCGCACATGAACAACACATGCACCACAGAGTTCTACTGTAACAATTATAAATCAAACATAATGTAAATCAAGCAGCAATAATTTTTTTACACTGTAAAAAAGATAGCGCTACAGTTCCGGGAAGAGGGCGGGGCCTGTGAGCAACAGCTGTCAGACAAAACCTTCCTGCGGGTCAGACTAGACACTCTGGCAGGCCTTGAGTTTAATATGTGTGCTGTAAGTCAACTGTAGGCTATAGATTTTTTAATGCATGACAAGTAAAGCAAAGATTTGCCTATGTCTATATTTTTTTACCCTGTACAATACATGAGTTACATTGCATCATCAAGTGTAAGTTTATGTGTCCTTAGAGAATGAGACAATCATGGAGGTTTTCTCCCTAAAGTGAGATCCCTCATTAGTAGATATACTAAGCTCAATGCAGTTACATCAAGGGGTGCCCCAGTCCAGTCTTGGGGAGCCCCCATGCAGCGTGCTTTAGATGCTGCCCTGGTTCACCACCCACCAGGATTTCTGTAGAGCTGTGTTATGTCACAATCATTAGATTCAAGCTGTGATGGAGCAGAAAGACATTTCAAACGCTTTTCAATTACAATTACATCTTCAATTATCCATGTTCAATTACAACTAATTATGATTACGAGGATTTTTTCCCCATTACAATTTAAATTACAATAATTTTTTTCCCCTGGAAGTCATTACAATTACATTCTCAATCACTAAAGTTTAAATTCAATTTATCCAAGCCTTTAATAAACAACGCCATAAAACTTAACCTTCCTCTTGTGTTAGCTTTCTGTTGGTTTTGACCCATGACTTAAATAAGCTGTAAATACACACAAAAAAAATATGATATTTCATCCAATTAGTTTCTCATCTATTGGTTACGTTGTTAGTCTTCCTTATACATGAAAATATTGGTATTAATGTCTTTGGTGTGGGTGTTTGTCTGTATGTCCCTGAATTTTAATTTATAAAAAAAAAAGATAAAATGATTCTCAACACAACCAAAATGCTGCGGGAAAACGAGATATGTAACATAATTTAATAATTGTTAACTACATATGTGTACGCCATAGAACTGTGACATGGTTCATCCAGTTTTGTGTTTAATTTTAAATTGTAATTTTATAGAATAAAGTCAATTATCTGATTACAACAGTAACAGATGTTTTCAGCGACAGTCACGATCATCATGATCAATTACGCAATTACAATTATAATTGACCCCACCCCCTGACACTAATATATGTGCAGTTTTTTTGTGTGAAAAATGTTCCTAAGAGTTACAAACTGCGTGTTTGGTTTGTGTGCACCCTTCAGATCAGGTGTTTGGCTGTCATCTGGAGCTGCTTTGTGAGAGGGAGAAAAACACCGTCCCGCGCTTCGTCAGACTTTGTATCGAGGCTGTGGAGAGAAGAGGTGCGCTACCGTCTAATGTCATCTTCATGTCTGCTTCAAACACACAAGCCAGAAAATACTTCTAAGCATCCTGTTTGCAAACACCATGACAGCTGCTCTTAGCGCTCCATGCTTGCAGATCTGTAGCATAAAGCATCAAAGAAATGTTTACCAGGGAATGGTTGTGATGACCTGACAGAAGGTAAATCATTACATCGAGGAAGTCCTGACAGCTGCCAAGCAGAGACTGGTCTAAATAAGAGGGAATAAGTCTTTAAAAACAGATTTGGCTTTAAACAGTCAAAGAAAAAGTGCACGTGTGTGTGTGTGTGTGTGCCATTCCGTCTTTAAAATTGTGGTTTTGACTGATTAGATAATTAATATCTTATGAAATATGTCTTAAACATCAGCTTAAAGGATGGGAGAACCTTTATCCAAGTGTTTTAGGCTTGTTTGTGCAGCACATCTTTCATTTTAGTGTCATTTTGCAAACCTACCAGAAATAAATGTGCTTCACTCATTCAGTCTTAGCACAGCAGATGTGGTGTCAGCGTGTCGTAAATGACATTTCAATTCATTTAAAACTTCAATCAATGTCCTTTTAATGACCGAGTAAAACAATAAGGCTTTCATAACAGCAGCACGAAACCTTTCATCATTCTGCGGCTCTTTGTGACTGGAACCGAGTTGGTTTCCCACTCACAAAAAGCATGATGGCTTGTTTTTATATGTTCTTATTTCACATTTGGCTTGAGATTTTGTTCACAATGAAAGAAAAGTAGAAGCTTTAAGAAGAACCGTAGTCTAAAATGGAATTAAATACAATTTTTAAAAAAAGGAAAGTTAGCTTGACATATCTACAGCAGTGTTTTTCCAACCCTGGGGTTGCCTGGAATGTGTTAAAAATAATGACTTAATCAAAATTATTATCAAAATATATTATTTTCTTCATTTTTCTTCAAATTAAGACAACACACAATGTTAAAAAACACCTGCGTTCTATACTTTTAATTTCCCAAATATGAATGGAGTTCAAATAAAAAGCAGCGTAAAGAAATATAAAAAGGAAAATAAAGAAGAAGAAGAAAAAAAAACGACAGTATAAAAATACCAGAGCTGGCACATCTTGTCACTTTGTGCACTAATCCTGGCTCCTCTGTATTTGTTACACATTATAACAAACATGATCACAAACTAATATTAGAAAAAAAATATTTGAGTGGTGCTAGAAATTTGTGATATAAAACTAGGGGTCACGATCGAAAAAAAGGTTGGGAACCACTGATCTACATGTTTTTGGATTACATAGAAAATAACACCAGCGTTTACAGGTAAACGTGTGTGTGTGTGTGTGTGTGTGTGTGTGTTGCAGGACTAAATACTGATGGAATCTACAGAGTGTCAGGAAACCTGGCTGTGATACAGAAACTGCGCTTTTTGGTGAACCATGGTGAGGATAAAGACTGTTCTCTTTGGTTTTCATAATGAGATTATGTTCATTTTTTTTCTCAAGTGGATACGATTTGGAATAATCTTGTTTTCTAATCCCTTAATTTTTTTTTCAAAGTGCTGTCATTTATCATTTTGGGTGATAAAGGCTGATTCACTCATGATAAAGAAAATGCAGCAGCAGAGAAAAAAGCCGTGTGAGTAACTGTGAGTTTTTGCAGAGCGTGCAGTGACTACTGACGGCCGTTACATGTTCCCAATGGAGTTGGTACAAGGTAGCAGACGAGATTTATTTATTTTTTTATTCATTTCAAAAAAAGCCCCCAAAAACTGCTCCTTTTACTTATTTACTTATCCTGCTTTTTTTGTGCGTCCTGCGTTGCAATATGTGAACGCCTCCGTCGACAAAATCTCCACCGCCAACACCAATCTACAAGCTGACATGCTAAGCTGAACCACGGAAGGGCATCGAATTGTGTTTTTTTTTTTTTTTGTATTTTTTTTTTTCTCATGTGTGCTACCATTTGCTTAATGTATGTGTGTCCCAGGGGCTTTTTGTGCTTAAAGTTTTCTGATGTAATAACATGCAGCAAGTTGTGCAGCACGTTCTCACACAGTCCATGGCTGCCACCAAGTGGGTTAGACACAGAATGAGCCGTTAGTCTCACACGTTCTCTGACTGGTGTCTAGTGTAGTCGTGGTGCTGTGCTCCAGACTGGGATTGGTCTCTGACGGTGTTGGTTTTATGGCATTTTTACTTAGTTTGGTCTGGATTTTCCATCCAGACCAAACGAGAACATGCACTGATCTGCTTCTTCAACTTCATTAATGTTTATTTGTTCATTAGCTTCCACCGTGGTGGTTGCTAATCCTCCTGGGTTCCATAAAATAAGAATAATTCAAGATTCTAGTACAGGGGTTAAACACTAGCAGTCACTTAAAAATAGCTCTTTTTTTTCTTAATTCATGCATTTATTTATTTATTTTTTTCAGTTTCATTACATTTTATCAGAAATCTATGTTCCTGTTAACTAGCCACTAACTCAGTGGTTCCCAAACAGGGGTAGGTGTACCCCTAGGGGTACAGGAGCACATTGCAGAGGGTACTTGGAAAGATTTAACAATTATTTGAAAAATAATCGAGAAATGTCCCCAGTTCCTTTTTAAGCTATTTATTGGACACATTCACCACCAACTAACAGTATTATTGCTGAATGAAATACTATATTTTCTTTGTAATTTATTGAAACAGGATTATTTTATGCTGTCAAGGCCAATTCATTACACACTTAATATCACACAGATATTAATTAGCTAAATTTTACTGTATTTACTTACTATTGAAGTAATCACATAAAAGTTCTACAACTAAATTCCACTCATTGTTTTGAATTAGCTCTAAAAACACAGATAGATAAGAAGGACAAGCACCTGGAACTCTTCCTGATTAATTCATGTTGTAATTTAAAACATTTAGCGTTAGCTCAATAATTGTTCTGCCTCCTAGGAAATCTTCTCCAGTTCCTTCTGTGTTGTTAGACACCTATAAACATCTTATTTCCAGTCAGAAATACATCTGAACACTTACTTTAGTGCTCATTCACGTGACAAATAAACATCATATTTTCAGATATCTAAAAATAAATTGCGGACTTATCAGTGATTTATAAATGGCAAACTTTTAATTGAGCACCTTTGTCAAGATTTGAGGTTCTTGCATGTCGTGCTTTAAAAACATTGGAGACATTTTGTTTTTTATTTGTCAAAGGTATTTAAAATAACACTAAAATGAAAGAAAGAATGAATGCTGTTTAACTGTTCAACCTTGTCGTGGATCTTTATTATCTTGGTCTTGACTCGGTTTGGAGTTTTTGCTTTGTTGAGCATTTCTTGGTCTCAGATGTTTTGGTCTTGAGGACAACACTCGTCAGTCATTTTCATTTTTAAAATCTCACCAGAGACGTGGTTAATATCTCAATGTTTGGATATGTTGTTTATTAAATTGTGTTTTATTTTTACAATGGGAAGATTCCTGGTCAGTGGAATCATTAGGTCTATTTTAGGGGGGCTGAAGCCTCCCAATAATATTCTTAAGCCCCCCCTAAATAATTTGGTGGTGTTTTATTTATTTATTTATTTATTTTAAAAAGCCTACAAAATCAATAGAAAGTGGCCAGACTGATTTTAAATGAATAACCTCTTATTTATTATTATTATTATTATTATTAAACTGACAATATGTCAGTTTTGCTTCACTCACAAGGGTAGCAATCTTGAAGCCATCTTGAAGCTTATTTTTGTTTCAAGTGGGGCAAAAATAAATAAATAAATAATAATAATAATGATAATTGTTGCTTGATTTTTTTTATCAAAGTATCATTTTTAAAAATAACTTCAAATCAAATTCTTAATCATTGATAATGGTGTGTTTGGGCGTGTGTGTTCTTGGGGCTAAGTCATAAAAATATCTTGTGTTATATTTAACGATTAATAAATCTAATGATAATCCTGCCAATATCAACATATTTTTTCTGGTATGTTTTTATCATAATAGGAATAAAAGTGATTGATAGCCCTAAAGTGCCTCTGCTATAATAAAAGATACATATTTGTGATATTTAGTGCCAGTGAATTAAAAGACTGCGTCCACTTTATATATTTGTTGCAGGATGTTTAATTCATCTTATTGTGGAACAAAAGTGTGAAAAAAGGTGTATCATGCAGCATCTCCGCCGCCGTAACGTGTTGCTGTGTCACTTTGTGGCCCTTTGTGTCCTCTCTGCAGCTGCTAACTCTTTCTCTAACTTCTGCTGACCCTGTGGGTCTGTGTTCCTCTCTGTTCCCACCTTTACATTTCTCATAATCTACCTCCACTCATTTCAGAGAAACTCAATCTGGACGACAGCGAGTGGGAGGACGTTCACGTCATCACTGGGGCTTTGAAACTTTTCTTCCGGGAGCTTCCTGAGCCCCTGGTACCCTACGGATTCTTCACAGACATTGTGGAGACAGTCAGTAAGTGGCTCATTCACACTGTGTCAATGACTCACATTAATAGGAAGCTCCTGAGGGTCAATTCACGTTTGTCAAACACGAGGCCTGTGGGCTAAATTCAGCCGTCAGAGCATCCTATCCGTCCCGCTGCAATATTTTGCATTATAGTTACAGGTAAAATATAGATTTTTGGATAAATCAGCAATGCATTGTCAACTTTGATCACAGTGGGAACCACATAAATATGATTATTTAATCCAAGGGCGACGTTATCAACATTCATTTATTCACCTGACCATAATTATAATAATAATGTAATGTAACCTTTATTCATCACTGTAGTGAAATTCTTTTCCCAGAGGGGGAGCATACCATATTATGTATTAAAGCAGAGAACAAAGGTTTTGTGGGTTTTCCTTTTTATTTTGGGTATTTTATTTCTCGTTATGTGTATTTTTCTGTTATTTTGTGTATTTTTTTTTTATTTTGTGTTTTTTTTAATCATTTTGTGCATTTTACTCTCATTTTGTGTTTTGCTATTGTTTTGTCTGTTTTTGTTCTCATTTTGTGTATTTTTGTTGTTATTTTGTGTATGTTTGGTGTCATGATGTGTATTTTACGATCATTTTATGTTTTTTTTTTATTTTTTTGTGTTTTTAGAGTCCTTTTGTGTACTTTTGATGTCAATATGTATGTTTTTGTTATTTTTATGTTTATTTATAGTCGTCTTGTGTGTTTTTGGAATCATTTTGTGTATTTTTGTTGTTCTTTTGGGTATTTTTTTATAATCGTGGGTGTTTTTGGGGCCATTTTGTGCATTTACTGTGGGGGGCCACTTAAAATCAGACTGAGGGCCACATTTTGCTCAAAATTCTGTGGAAAAAATAACTTGAGATCATAATGATGGAATACGAGATGATAACACACTTTTTATAGAATCTAATTTTGTAATAAAACAGTATTTAGATTTATTTCTATAATTTTTATAATTTATGGTCATTTCCTGCATGGTGCGGAACCAAGACGGACTCTTGTATTTTTAGTTCACGTTCCAATCATTTATTTTATACCGTCATTTTGTGTGTTTTGTTGCTTGTCCTTTTTTATTATTCAGTATATTTCTCTTATTTTGTGTTTTTGTTGTTGTTTTGTGAGTTGCTGATAATATTTAGTATGATTATGATTTTAACTAAAAATAAACATTAGAAAACCCCATATTTTAAATGCTTTGTTTTGGTATTTTTCCTCTCTTTCTCTCAAGTACCCCCTGTAGTGCCATTGTGTACCCCTAGGAGTACACATACCCCCATTTGAGAACCATTGGTATAGAATACCTTGCTGCGTCCCTCCTATCTCCTTTCCTATCCACCGTTCCTTTACCCCTGGAAGTGTTTAAGTGGTGGCCATGATAAAGAGCGTCCAAGTTCTCTTTAAGCTGAGGAAAAGAGGCTCAATGCTTCCTTTTTTACCTCCTTTAGCTTAGGAAACATCCTTTACCAAAGGAGACGAGATAATGCTGACCCACAATTCCTTGCGGCGACAACATTTAAAGGGACACGCACACCCAAGCGCTCAGGGAAACTCACGATGCAATAATATGCCTTGAACAACTTTAGATAAATTATCTAAAACCCATATTTTATTATATGTAAGACATATTATCAGATTATAAATGACAAAAAACAGACACTTTGTGGTAAAAAAAAAACAAATGGATCAGAGACATGTTTAGCCACATTATGTTTTATTCAACATAATTCATATTAGTGAGTGGAAGGTGAGTGTGAGCAACCATTCTAATGTGACGTTCTTTTTGTAGCCTGGTCGCCTCTTTTCCTTTGATTTACATTCAAACCTTGTGATTTTTGAGATTATATCAGTAGAAAGTGTTATAAATGTGCTTTTTGTTGTCCATTTTTGGTCATTTGTAGTTTTTTTCACACTAACCTTCTCGGCCGTCAGATTATTGCGTCACCTAGAGGAAGTGTATGGCCCTTTTAACATTTAATAAGATATCTGAAATTCAATTGCAGATATCTGCAATTCAATTGTTACATGTAAAAATGTAATTGCAGATATCTGCAATTCAATTTTGACATGTGGCAATTCTAATTCATGATATCTACAATTCAATTGTTACATGTAACAATTGAATTGCAGATATCTGCAATTGAATTACAACATGTCGAAATTGAATTCTTGATATCTGCAATTACATTTTTACATGTAACAATGTAATTGCAGATATCTGCAATTACATTGTTACATGTAAAAATGTAATTGCAGATATCTGTAATTCAGTTTCTACATGTCGAAATGACATTTTGACATGTTGAAATATATTTGTTACGTGTGAAAATGGCTTTACAGATATCTTGAATTAACATTTCAACATGTCAAAATTACATTTGAATATGTTCAAATGTAATTTCCACTAGTGAAAGCTAAATTGCTACATGTCCGCCAGACTTATTAAATGTTAAAAGGGCTTGCCATAGGAAGTGCGTCTGTCAAAACAAACTTGAAGGCCTTTCCCTAACGCCTCCTCTCACCTAACACACCTGATTCACATCAGTAATCAGGCTCAACATTGGACCAGCAGCAGGCATGTGGGGATTGTTATATGAGTTTGGGCTGGAGATTTCTGCTAGTCCTCTTTTTTATTGTTTATATAGATTTAGTATTATTAGTAGTTTAGAGGGTGTACGCTGGGTGTGACGGCCCTGTACGGGGGTTGGCCCTGCAGTGTCCATCCTACTTTTGTTCAGTTTGGTCAGGATCTCCACTCCCCTTTTGTTGCGTCGAGTTATTTTTGATTCTGTTGCTACTTTTAAGAACTTTGTGTGAAATACTTTGACAACTGTTGTTTCTGTGTGGTGTGCTGTTTATGTTGCAGCCCCTCAAGCTTTGTGACGTCACGTCGTAGAGTGGGCCGTAACACTAAAACTACAGCCATACAAGTTTATTTTTAAGAAAAAAAAAGATTATTTCACTGATCAGTCCTTTCTTTGATACTTTAAAACTGCATATAAATGATGAATTATCCTACGGGATCAGAAAATAATATTTACATCTTGTTTGATTAAATTAAATGCTGTAAATGTAGGGTTTTTAACTTGTGGGTCGGGACACAAGGATGGGTCTCAATCAGACATCCTATTTTCAGTGGGTGAGCTGCATTTAGACTTGGAAAATAAAAAAAAATAAAAATGTATAGTTTAATTTTGGAGGTGTTTTATTTTGCTATTAAAAAGTGGACTGTCATTTGGTATGTTGTTTAGATATTTTCAGTTTTTATCTCTTAATAAGAATGACTTTTTCTCTTAGTTTTGTGGTTTTTGATGACCAATTATTGAGTTTTTGGTTAAAAAAATAACATGATGTATTTAATGACCGAAATCCGCCATTAACCCAAGTACAGAGCTGTCCTTTCTCTGTGAGGAACTAGAATTAAAATGTATGATCTCATTTTAATGTCATGACTCTTTTCCTCACTTACCTTCCAGGTGCTGTTGAAGTGCAGACGCTTTAATGTTCCAGTCATTTAAAATGTGCTCTGTTGTCTGTTGTAGAAATGTCCGACTACTTGGACAAAGTGCATCGTTTGAAGTGTCTGGTGCTGAACATGCCTCCTCCAAACCACAACACGTTACAGTGCATGTGTCGCCATCTAAGACGGTAAAACTCAGTCCTTTTCTTTTTCTCTCTGTGCGTTCATTGACTTGGAGCTGGTCATGTGATGCAGGGGTTCTCAATCTTGGGGTCGTGAGACACTGGGAGGGGGTCGCAGATGCCTTTCAGCAACAATTCAAGGACAATTTTTTTTTAACAAATTGAGTCAATTTTTGCTTATTTTGACCCTTTTTCTGCAACTACACCAAACTTTCCATTTTTAACCTATTTTCTTTTTGTCATATTTTTGCTCCTATGCATTTTTGCTGCATTTACTCGCATTTCTGCCACTTCTCCATGGTATTTAAATACCTTTTCTGCTCATTTTTTCCACTTTCAAGATATTTTTGGCACTTATAAACCCTTTCCATCACTTTTCCCACCAAATGTCAGATATGTTGACCCATTATTGTCACTTTTAACCTCTTTTCACCATACTTCATGCTTATTTTTTGCCAATTTAACCACATTTCACAATTTGTCATGCCCATAATTTGCCCGTTTAAACTAATTGTTCCTACTTTTTTCTGCCACTTTAAAGCCAATAATGACACTTTTCTGTGCATTTTTAGCAGCTATAATTTTCAACTTTTAACCGATTTCTATAGTTTTTAAAATCTCATTTCACCACCATTTTCGGTCACTTTAAATCCATTTTATTTCTGACTGAAACAAGGATTTACATTTTTAAGATGACTATATACTATGGCCCAAATAATAATACATTTCCTGGATAACAGTGAATATTATTCAGATAAATAAATAAATAAATGTGGTTATCACCGATTCATAGAAGATCATATCTAACACAGTGGGGGTCCCCAAACTCTGGCACCTTGTCTTTGGGGGTCGCGGGCTGAAAAGGTTGAGAACCACTGATGTAGTGACTTTTTTGTGGAGCCACTAGAGGGCGTCACTGTCTACTAGTGAGTCTACAGGTAGGTCTAATGATGTGCTGTTAACTTTGGGTCTGAGTGAAGATGAAAAGCTTGGAGGAAGATGAATAGTTTACAATGTTCTCAGAGCCAGTTCTCTTTACACTACATAAAATGTGTGTGTTTTTTTTTACCGCCTATGGTTTTCCCTTCCACTCCAGGGGTGAGCGTTCGTGTTCTGAGGCTGATGTTTGTGCCAGGGTGTGGTGGTGGTGGTGGTGGTGGTGGGCCCCATGAAGTTTATCCACGCTGCGTTTTTCTCTCATTTTCCCTTTGCTGTCACTCCGCCTGCCCCCCCCCCCACACCCCCCCCCCACTCCTCATGCTCTGCTTTTCATTTATTATCTCTCTATCCAATCGGCCTCTACATTCCTCCTCTCCACGTTTAAAGCACAGTGTCTCCTGCTTCATCTTCATCATCCAGAATTCTTTCATTCTCCTTTTCCTCTTCCTTCCTTCACTCATCCCTTCCTTCCACTCTTTCTCCATCTCTCCCTCTCTCACCCCCCCCCCCCCCCCCCCCCCTGAGATAGTCCCATGGGATCCTTGTGGTTTGTCTGCTGGAAGGCATACCAACACCACCGCCGCCACCACTGGAACCCCTCTCCGCTCTCCTTACTCCCTTCACCCTCTTCCTCGCTCACTTTTCTCCTCCTTTTTCTCTCTCTCTCTCTCTCTCCTCCTTTTTACTCTTGTTTTTTTTTAATGTTTAAATGTGGAAGTTTTGAGCAATTGCTGCCTGCTCCTGTGGCTTGGTGGGAATGGCATTTTTAGAAGAATGCCTCATGCTGTGGCTTTAAACCATTCCTGAGTCGTCGTCGTCCCCCCACCACCCCCCCACCCCGAGTCTCTCTCTCTCTCTCTCTCTCTCTCTCTCTCTCTCTCTCTCTCTCTCTCTCTCTCACACACACACACACCAAGGTATAGATGTTTTTTTTTTTTTTTTTTAATATTTAAAATGCTTTTATAAAGAGCGATAGGTCACTGAAATTAATTTTTTACTCTAGTTATGAACGATGACAGTAACCACATGAAGATTTCAAACTTTTTTCTTTATTTATTGATTAACTGTTGATCCTGTTTTACCTTCAACGCATCGCCCACCTTCTCACACATCACACTGCTCCATTCATCTCCAGTCCATCCCAGGCCTCTTTAGCAGAACATGCTGTAAATTTAAAGTTTGAAACCCTTCTTAAATCTACTTCCTACTTTGCTCTAAACTTAGCTTCACAATCTTCAGCCAAAGGATGTTTTTACTGTGTTGTGTTTATTTTACCATCTAAAAGAAGTTCAGTTCACAAACTTCCTTCACCACTGGGATGTGAGCTGGGATTCACTGATGGATTTGTAAACAAAAGTAAAAAAAAAAAAATAAATATTTAAAAGAAAAAAAAAATATTCTAAAGGGTATTTATTAGCGTAGTGGAGCAAATAACCTAATTTTCACGCTGAAACAGTGATAATTAGGTACTTGTTTTACTTTAAAATTCTTTATTTGTCTTTTATTTTCTGATGAGGGACGCTGAAGTAAATGTTTCTATAAGTTTTCATGGCATATAAGATGTCTGCATGTTTTAAAAACAATGAGTCCAATCAGTGTTTTTTTTTTTTAATATATTGTTATATATTGTGTGCTTTTATGTACTGTTTTTTTTTTATATACTGTTGTCAGCACTAAGGAGTTGTTACTGAAATTTTATTTTACTTGTGTAATGGAAATTAAGCTTTTTCTATTTTTTTAATAGAATTACATTTTTATTTCACATATTTGTGGTTTGCTTTTAAAATTTCTAATGCTGTTGAGTACCTATTTTTTTTTAAATGTTTTTAATCACTTCCGACTTTTAATTTGAAAAAAATTAGGAAATTGAAGCTCCTGATTTGAATTGTTTTTTTGTCTTTTTTTAATGTTTTTAATTTAAGCAGTCGCTATTGTTCCTGGGGTCTACATCTCAGACTATGGCTGTGTCCAAATATTCCCTCCTATCTCCTTTCCTATCCACTTCTCCTTAACCCCGCGGATGACCTCACGGGGTTAAGAAAAGGTGTTAGGAGAGGAGTTAGGGAAAGGCCATCACGTTTGTTTTGACAATCAGACGCACTTCCACTAGGTGAAGTATTAATCAGACGACTAAGAAGGTTATTGACGTCTGCCGTGGTGAAAAAACTGAAAATTCCCGAAAATGTACTACTAAAAGCACATTTATAACACGTTCCACTGATATAATCTCAAAAATCACAAGGTTTGAATGTAAATCAAAAGGAAAGATTATTTAAAGTTGTTCAAGGCCTATCATTGCATTGGTAACTTACCTGATCCCTTACTCTGTCCCTTGTTGGTCATCGTAAGTTTCTGTGAGCGTTCAGGCGTGCGTGTCCCTTTAAATATTGTTACCGCAAGGAATTGTGGGTCAGCATTATCTCGTCTCTTTTGGTAAAGGATGCATCAGTGTTTCCTAGGCTAAAGGAGGTTATAAAGGAAGCATTTAGCCTCTTTTCCTCAACTTAAAGAGAACTCAAACGCTTTTTATCATGGCCGCCACTTAAGCACTTCCAGGGGTAAAGGAACAGTGGATAGGAAAGGAGAAAGGAGGGAATATTCGGATGCAGCCTCTGTATGATGACAGTTCCTAAATAAAACACAATAACCACAGCATATGTAATACATGAAAGCATTAAATACACACAACATAGAAATAGAAAACATAAAATACACTAATAATTGATTAATACAAATTATTACAGCTTTTTATTGAGAAGTGACAGCATTTATGTCAGCACCAAACAGTAAGAGTATGATGATATCTCGATACGGCGATATATCACGATATTTTTTCCGCACAATCGATCGATTATCAATAAGTATCGATTTTTTTTATTTTTTTTCAAAACCTTTTCTGCTTTTTCACTAAAATATGCAGGTAGGTCTTCACAGACATTTTGCCACCGTTTTTAAGAAACAATATATTGTTTACTGGAATATTATACTATAATGGTGTCACTGGTAAGAAAGAACCTATTTGTTGTTTACAGAAAGCACTATTGGAGATACTTATTTGTTTACATTGGTATGTTGACACTTATTTACAGAAACGTTGCACTAAAATAGTGTCACTGTTCATAGGACACTTTTTCAATTTATTGTTTTTCAGAGATAGAAAATAAAAAATGTATTTTTTCACTGAATCTTTTTTTTTTCTTGTTATGTCATCGATTATCGGAGATTGATTTTTGACCAATATATCGATAATCGCAGTATCGTCATATCGTGAGATAATCGTTACTGTGAGCTTTGTATGGCGTATCGTATCGTGCGGTACCCAGAGGTTCCCACCTCTACCAAACAGTGTTAGTAATTATTGCAGAATGTGGACGTAGTGAAGAATTAAGGAGCCCCAGATTTGGACGTGGTGCCTGTGTCGTGCTGTAGAAATCCTGGTGGTTGTTGGTTTATCTTTGAGAGGGTTTGTGCTGCGTGTAGACAATTTCATGGTTCTCCATCCAACACAGTTGGAGACATTAAAGTAAAACCACAAATGTCAACCTCATGTTAGTCACTGTGGACGCACGGCGCTTAAACCACCTCCAAAATCCAAATCGACTCAGAAACGAAAAAAAATAAATAATGAAATTAGCGAGACGGAGAATAACAAAATTCTTTCGTTCAGAGTCACTGTTGAATGATTTGTTGATGCTGTATTTAATGTGGCGTTAGAAATTCATCACTGCCTCTCTCTCATCCCTCTGCAGGGTGCTGGAGCACTCGGATACAAACAGAATGACCACCCAAAACCTGGGCATCGTGTTCGGCCCGACACTGATGCGTCCTGAGCACGACAACGGCAACATGGCTGTGAATATGGTTTACCAGAACCAGGCGGTGGAACTCATCCTCACTGAGTTTGACCACATCTTTGGAACCAGAGGTTTCTCTTGATCTTGGTGAACATAAGGCGTGTGTAGCGGCTCGTGCTGGGACTGAGTATTGCAGCGTTTTGTCGGGCTGTTGACTGTGAAAAAATACATTAAATCCTGGAACAGAAAGCTGCTAGTTACAACATATAGGCCTATTTTTGAGAACAATATGAAGAATAAAAGTCAGTTTTAGCTGCAGTATTATAAAAATCCCACTCCCACCAATAAAAAACCCCCAAAAAACTAGGAAAAATAAAATGATAAAATAAAAATCTATGTCATAATTATGACATACTATCTCAGAGGTCTAAATGGTCTTCCATGTCAGTGGTTCTCAATTTTTTTGGCTCAAGAACCCCCTTTCTAACCTGAATCCAAGTACCCCCCCTTTATCTGACGACAACATTTTTCTTAGAAAACTATTTAAAAACAACTATAGATCATATTGATGGAATAAATAAGTGATAACACACATTTTAAATAATCTCATTTTGTAAATAAGTGGAAAGAAACCATATGTAGTGCAGTGGTTCACAACCTTTTTTGGATCGTGACCCGATTCAAGAATTTCCGGTCGCCCCAAAGATGTTTTTTGAGAATTAGATCATGATCATGTTTGAGCTCAGATATTTATTTATTTTTTTACTGCAGAGAATAGAAAAAGAAAGATTAATAATTTAATAATGTGTTTTAATTTTCACTAATTTCAGTCACCCCACATAGGGTCCCTACCCCAAGGTTGAAAAACATTGATTTAGTGGCTCCTGAATAGATTCATTGATATAGTTTTTATCATTTCCAGTCACCTCACGCCTGAACCAAGACTGACAATTTATTTGTTAATTTTCCACTTTTTCTCAAGTACCCTCTGTAGTTCCATTGCGTGTGTACCCCTTGGGGTACACGTACCCCTTTTTGAGAAACACTGTTCCATGTGATGCGCCAAAGTTACAGTGGGAAGGTGCTGAGACAAATCTTTGCACTTGAATATCATCATTGTAGACCACTTTAGACATGGATTCACAAATTGTGAAATTGCAGTTGTTTTGTAGGAATCTCACAACATCAAAATCAGCCCTGGGACCCCGGAGAGAAACGTAGAGACGAACCAACTGTGGAGGAGACCAAATAAGTTTCAGCTTTTATAGAAACGTCTGGCAGGAATCACGGCTACAGATGGAAGCAACAAAAATGTTGGGATGGTCGGGATAAGTGATGCGACTGATTATAGCATAATATATAAAAACACAATTCACGTTGTTTCACTGCATTGTTACACACAAGTACACATTGGTGGGTTGGGGTCAATTACATTTTAAAATTACAATTATGTCTTGAATTATCCATGTTCAATTCTGATTACGTTGACCAGCTTTTTTTCTAATTACAATTAAAATTCCAATTGTTATTTCCCCCTGAAATTACAAAATAATCATAATTACTGAGCCTTTAATGAATAACTTCATAAAACATGACCATTCTCTCTTGCGTTAGCTTTCTGTTAGCGTCTCTTATGATAGCGGGTCAGTTTGATCCATGTCTTAAATCAGCTGTAAAAATAAACTAAAAAAAATATTATCTAACGTCTAATTTGCTTCTCATCTCTTGGTTACGTTGTTAGGCTCCTTAATCAATGAAAATATTGCTATTAATATTTATGATATACGTGTTTAAGCCTTTTTTCTGTCAGCGTTCCCCTAGATTGCCATTTTTTTTTAAATAAATGGTAAAATGTTTCTCAAGATAACTATAGGTTCATGTTTAATGAAATTGTAATTGACAGTTTTTATAGTATGTTCAATTAAAGTCAATTATCTTAACGCAATTACAATTTAATTACGATTACGGCAGCAACATATTTTTTCCATTTATGATTACAATTCTAATTGCGTCGTCATTGTAATTAATTACCAACTATATTTGACTCCAACCCTGCTGTAGGGTGCCAAAACTTCTACATAGTCATAATTATGAAATATGATTTTTTTTTGTATAATTCTTTTACCTTTCCTGGTTTTTTTTACTGGCTTCCATACAACACCCCCCTTAGTGACGCGTCACCTTTAACACGTCATGTTTCAGACTCAATCAGGATCTTTTCAAAGCCATAAAGACAGATGATGAACTCTCTCCAGCTGCGACGTAATGTGTGACACACGTGTCTTAATGCAGCTGAACTTATTGGAACCATCTCACTGTGAAAATGTCCTGCACCAGCATGCACCTGGATATGAAAAACGCACTGTAGATATGTACGCGAGGGGCTTTGGTACATGATGTACATTTGCATTGTTATGAAGCAGCGTTTGGATGCAACAAATGAGGCCCAAGAGCTCCTCAGTGATGATAAACATTGTGCCATCAGAGCAAACATGATTTCTTTCTTTGTATGAAATAGTTTGTAGTGTGTAAATCCTCACTTTCCCTTGTTGTTCAAATTTGTCCTCTATCATTTTACCTTTAAAGTTGAAAGTTCTTCACTGTAAATACGTGAAATATGGTCAAATGTAGCACTTAACACCACGTTTGTTGTTTTTCAACTTTTCTTTTGGACCTGATCATAAACTCTCCTGCAATAATAATAATAATAATAATAATAATAATGATAATAAAAAGCTTGAGCTTAATCCCCCTTCTGTGAAATACAGTCAGTTTGTGTGTGGCTGCATGTTTGTGTCCTTGTGTCGATGGGTTGCGTGACAGATACACAACGTGGTATTTGGGTCTCGGAAGACTCAGCGGATGAAAGCGTCCCCCTGTGATTGGTGCAAATGCTGCTTTTAATAACAGAACAAAAGGGGATCTGGAAATGCATATGTTTTTAAAATGTGGATCCTCCCCTCCCCCCCTTCTCCTCTCCTTTCCCAAAGCGTCTCACTCTGCGGCTTGGTAATTTTATATTGACTGTGGGTTTGGCAGAAGACGAAAAAGACCAAGAAAAAAAGGCACTGCTGGTGGGACGTGCAGGGTCATGGATTCTGTAGAGTTTTATTAGATGTATTTACTCTGTTTTTTTTTGCATTGTTGGGAGGGGCTGAAATGAGATGTGGTCGACTGATTGATGGAGGCTTGTCTAGATGTGATCTTGTGTGCATTTGTTTGAGTCTCCAGATTTAAAAAAAAAAAAAACCACGCTTGTTTATTTGACCAAATACATGTGTGTTTGCAGGATTGTCTGTGTTTACTGCAGCTAGTAACAGGGTGGGAGCAACAACTTGAAACTTTATCACGAAAAACCCACACATTTCAGTTACCTTGAACACTTCAGTTAAATCTGGATACGAATTTAGGTTTGTTTTATGTCATTTTGCTTTTTAATGCAAAAAGCTGACCTGTGATTACTCGGCATGTTAGTGTTAATGTCCTAAAATAAAATGTAGATAATAAACCACTCATGGGATAATTCCAAACATCTTCGGAAATAAAATGGCCTAAACTCAATCATATATAAGAAAAATAATCTATTATCAAATAGATTTTTGTTGTTTTTATAATTGTTTTTTCACATTTTTCTATTTTTAAGTTAATTTATTTCTATTTTTTCAATTTAATAATTATTTTTTATTTAGAACATTTTATAATTAATGTTAATTTATTTTTTATTCTTTTGGGGTATTTTTTAAATTATTATAACTAAAATGTATTTGTCACTTCTACTTTAAAACCAGGACTTTATGTTTACATGATTTTCAAGCACTTCCTGTATGACTAACATGATAAGTTAAACGTTCTTCATCTTTGTTTGATTTTCAGAAATGTGGAGATGAAATTTGTCAACGTTGACAACTTTGCATTGTTTCCTTTCTCGGACAAAAAAAAAAAAAAAAAAAAGCAGTCCGATCGGCTGCTTACCATAAATCTTTAACGCAGAATCGTTTGTTTTCATGTCACCAGCTGATGTAAATGATATCCAGATCTTTGTCACCTGGTATGATGTGTGGATATAGATTCTATATTATCTATATTATAGAAGCTCGCTGACTGTTTAACTACATTCTGGTAACAAAACGAGAGCAGATCTCGATCTATCAAAGTTCCTCTGGACCTACAGTAAAGGTCCGTCACTGACGCACGCATCATCCTGCAAACATTAAAAACACCAAGTCAACCGAGGCTCACGCACGCACAAAAATCACACGAAATGTGCAAATACAACAAAAGATCCTGCTAACAACGTATGTACACTTTTATTCAGAATCCACAAACATGCAAAAGAATGAAATATAAATGGTTCTTCGTATAAAAAAAAAAGTCCAAAAGCATTCAATCATTTTGCCCAAAAACAAGATAAGGAACAAGAAGATAAGGAACTAACCAGGGTGACAGTTGAGGTGCTACATCTGCATATCTTTGGTGATAAACACACACGCACACACAAACCCATACACACACAGTGCATAAGAATACTGCAAAAAAAAAAAAAAAAAAAAGTGGCACTTCACCTCATGTGCTACTACTTTATCTCAGTGCTTGTCACCCTGCACAGTCTCTGACATCATCCGAGGTTCAAACCTGATGAATTCACGTCCTGAGCCTGGACCCCTTTATTTTATGCAACCTAAAACGTGTGTGTGTGTGTGTGTGTGTGACACACCCTACTGTACTAGGGGTGTGTAGCACATGTAGAAGATCACAAGAAACAGCTGCTTTGTAGCATTTGGTGAAATTGAGCAGCTTTTAGCTTTATTGTAATGCAGATAAGACTGCAAAGTGTATTTTGTGAGCAAAAAACCTGGAATGACTGACCTCATCTTTTCCAAGCAGGAATGTTAAATCAGTTATTCTTTTAATAAGGCACAGCCCAGTGCTTTGTGGGTAAAACTAGTCCCCATCTGTATTTCTTGGTAATATTTAGCAGATTCCAGCTTAATTAAAGCAACTGAGCACCGATAACATTTGACCTGAAGACATTATTTGGCTGTATCCTCTGATTTTACAGGATAAATGTCCTAAAAATTAACTTTCTGTTATGTATTCTCACTAAGTTTGAGAAAAAACTATGACTTATTGCATATTTGTGTATGGCATTGTATCAAAATGTAACATTAGGCACCTGGAAGGCAGTAATGGTAACATTAAGGCTTAGTTGGTAATGTTAAAGACACTCACTGGTGTGAATTCAGAGGCATTAGATCCAAAAATGTACACAACTTTAAAAAGTACTTGTAATCATAAAAGTAGAACATAAAAAAAAAAAAGACAAAACAGAACCCCCTGCATTTGTGTTGTGCAACAAACAGCAGCAGCGTGTGTAAAATAGCAAATGTCTGCAGCGTCTTCTCTGGCTCCGTAGAAACCCAGAAGTTTCCGCTGTCCCGTAAACACACAAACAAACAGATAAACAAAAGAAACAAACTGCAGGAAGCGAGGTGATGAAAGGTGGGATTCTAATAGTTTCTTTGTAATGGCTTCATCCACTTTAAAGGCAGTGAATCCTTTGGCTGATCCGTGCGTTTGCTTGTGTTGCAAAGATAGGTTAAAAAAAAAAAAGTCAAGCCGTAACTCTTGATATTAATGTTCTGTTCAATTCTTTGTGTAAGCCCCTTTTACGTTTTTATCCTGGGTAACTCTGTTATGTCTAAGCTGAGTTCACATTTGTCCAAGTCTCCATTATTCTGCGTCTCCGCGCCTCGTTTCCAGATGGGTTTCTCTCTTATTCCCACATCACACATGTTTCCTGGACTCTGTACTCCGTACTCTGCTGAGGGGGATTTTTGCAGAGCCGTACCTCCAGGCTCCTCCACTGCTTCAGTCAGACTCACTCGTACGCTCACCCTATCCTCTTCCTCCTCCTCCTCTTCCTCCTTAAGACCATCGGCCGCTCCGTCCAAACTGGAATCGCTGAGGAATATGCGAGGGGCTTGAATGTCGTCTATTGACAGCGGGTTGTCCCGTCCCAGGAGGTGGTGTCCTGCTCCTGGGGTGAGAGGCATGTCCTCGTTGTCCTGGTCCGGGTCCTGGTCTTTGCTGCAGTACGCGTACCGATGGTTCATGTGTTGGGAGTAGGAGCCTGAGTGAGAGAAGCGCTTCCCACACTTGTCGCACTGATAGGGTTTCTCTCCTGAGTGCAGCCGGCTGTGTTCTATCAGGTGGTGCTTGTGTTTGAAGGCCTTGTTGCAGATCTTACACTCATGGGGACGTTTGCCTGCAATGACGACAATGAGGAGGAATTCAATCAGAGATGGGAAACTTTTATCACAGTCGGGACCACAAACATATGATTGTCTGATCCAAAGGCCACAATATTAACATTGAATAGTCATTATTCTAAATACTGACATCAAAACATTAACACAGGAGAGAACAATGGGTTTTATTTGGTTTTTGGGGTCATTTTTGTTTAATTGTGTTAATGTTTTATACATTTTTATTGTTGTTTTGTGTGCCTTTTGATTGTTTTTGTGTATTTCTTTTGTATTTAGTAAATATTACCATAATTTTCTCTGTTTTTGTTCTTTTGTGTATTTATGGAATCACATTTTTCAATTTTGTGTCTTTGGAGTCTTTTTGTGTATTTTTTTTAGATGTTTTGTATTTTTGCTGTCACTTTGTGTCCAATTTTCTTTAATTCTTTGTTTTTGTCTTGTGTGTTTTTGTGTGAGTTTGTCTGTTTTTGTGGTAATTTGATGTTTTTTGTTACCTTTTTTGTATTCTTGTTGAAAATGTGTGTATTTTTGTCATTTTTGTCGTTTTTTTTGTTGTACCTTTGTGTATCTTTCTTGTGTTTTTTGAAGAGAGTTTTTCTGGTTATTTTGGGGGGCGTACAAAATGAGACCAAGGGCCAGTTGCCCATATCTGAATTAAAAGAACAATCTCTTTTCAGTCGATAAATGGCTTTTCTCAGTGTGATTGCAGAGGGAGTGGAGAGTCGTATTCTATACCAGACCTGTGTGCTCGTATTTGTGCCGCAGCAGTGAGCTGCTCTTCTGGAAGGTTTTATCACAAATGTCACAGGAGTAGAGTCCCTCATCTGTCTTCTTCAGCCTCTTCCTGCCTGGCCCTCCGTCTCCTTCCAGGCCGTCCTCCACCAGAGACAGATAGTCCAACGCACCGCAATGTAACGCCTCACTCTGCATGGGAAGCATTAGTCATCATTGCACGTATTAGATCTGTGTTCATTTCTCTGTGCTTGGAGAATAAACTTAGTGTCACACTCACCATAAGACTTTGTCTTTCCTGGTAGATCTTCTTCAGAGTGACCTCTGCTTCTGCCTCCATCATGTAGGCCATAGGGGAGGGAAAGCAAGGACTGTTACCGGTCTGGTTGAATGGGATTGGTACCATGTTGTCATGACCTGAGAGTCCCACTCCAGACTGACTGAAGAGAGGAAAGCCATTGTATAGATGCCCTGGGAGCATTGGACCTCCACTGAACACTGGGTGGAGTTGGAGATGAGAGTTTGGACTTGGTTTACTGAGCTGATGGTTTGCAGAGTCTCGTCTTCCGTCCCTGGCCGACAAACCGTTGATGCTTTTGTTCATCCTTCGTTGTTCTAAGAGCGCTTTGGGCATGGAGAGATCCAGAGGTTCGTTCTGTCCACGCCATGGGCTGCTGGTTTTCCCTCTGGGCAGGGGGACTTCAGGAGGACCATTTGTGAGGTCTAGGCTGGAAAATGTGTTGAATTCCAATGAAGAAACTCTTCGTCTGCCTTTAGGCGAAGAGTGCAGAACTTTGCCGGGGCTTTCTTTTTCCTGCCTCGACAGGTACATTCGTGAAGAAAGGAGATCGTGAGGGGGCAGAGGTGGAGAGTGCATGGCTACCAGGAGCTGCTGTGGCAGGGTGTGCCAGCTCGGCCTAGTCAGGGTAGAATGGTCCGCAGAAAGGCCATTGGTTGCTTCACTTGGTTTGCCGTTCTCTGGTTGAGGTCTGGGGAAGAATAAAGGGGGTGAGGAGGGGTCCTTCTCTGGGAACACCTCAGGCACCTCCACCGCTTCTCTGCCGGCGTTGCAGAGGTAGCGCTCGTGCTGCAGTAGCACTGACACGTTGGGGAAAACCTGTGAGCACCAGCGACACGTAACCCCAAATACCGCACAGTCAGCGTCGTCCCTCCCCGCCTCTCTCCCACTGTCACTGGATGACCTCCTGTCAGCTCCTCTTCCATTATGAACCATTTCCTCAACATCTCCACTCAGGTTATCCTCTTTGTTTCTGCCCCTGTGAAGCATCTCCTGCAGCATGTGTTCAAACTTAGTTCCTGATCGAAGATAAGGCATCAGAGCTGCACCCTTTAGCATGCTAGCTTTTAGCGACAGCTCCGCAGAGGATTCCCAAAGCTGGGACATGTCCGCCATGCTTTTTGGTTTGACTTCCTGCAGATGCTGCTGAAGATGATGATGATGATGATCTGCTGCTGCTCGATGAAAAAGGCTCGTCCTGTCTTTACCATGTGTAGACAAGCCCAGTGCTTTGTTATTATTGGTGGTGCTTTCACCAACGAACGGAGATATTGGAAATGAATGGTGGTAGGAGCTTTTGCTGTGTCCGTTAAATGTCCCTGGGATTCCCCCTCCACTGAGGCACTTTTTGCTGCTTAAATGAGAGCTGTAGGAACCCGAGTGAGAGAAGCGCTTTTTGCAATTGGAGCATTCGTAAGGTTTCTCACCTGGAAGACGAGACACAGGGAAAACAACGTTAGTGATTAATCCGAATCAAAATTAGAATAAACTTGATTAATCCCTGATAATTAGAAAAGCAAAGAGTGGCATATAAAAAAAAACAAAAAAAAAAAAACAAAAATAATACACAAACACACACACATGCAGAAAACAAGAGCAAGACGACACAATAAGGTTGGAAGGCAAACTGGAAGACATGATGCAAATGAATGATAAGGTGCAACGATGGCCTGGAGAGTGCCAAATGCTTAAAAATAATAATCATGAAAAAAAATAAAAAAGAATTATGTATATATACTGTACATATTTAAACGGACTTTCTTAGGTCTGTGGCAGGCCAGCTGCCAGTAACTCTGAGTGCTAATAAAGGCGATACAAGTAAGGATGTAAGTAATGCATCCTCTCCTTTGTTCACACATTACTCATTTATTGTTATGAATTAGCTTGACTCAAATCAAGTATTATGTCAAAACATAGGATTTTCACAATAAAAAAAGAATTGAGAACAGAGCATATTATGGGTTACTGTGTCTCACCACTAGGCTTTACACCAATCTGATCGCGATATCAGATCGGCCAATATTTAGCATTTTATGCAATTAATGTGATTGGCTGTAATGATGAGCAAACGGCGAAAATGTCTCTCGGTTAGAGCGGAGCGGCTGAGTGCCGGACTTTTCCCCAGTCTACTGGCTCTGAAAGTGGGGGCTCTATGTGTGTGTGCGTGCAGCCACGGCAATCGTTCTTTCCTGTATTGTACATGCATACATTCAGAGTTGATAAATGAAGTAAATATATTATTACAGACTATGAACAACAGCAGGTTTCGCGATGCCACAGTCAGGAAATATGTGTTTGCTGCTAATGCTGATGCTAATGCTGATGCTGATGGAGGCTTCACGTAGTTCCAGTGTGGTGGTCTGCCTCCACAGCTTCATCTCCAACTCTCTTGTAGTTGAAGCTATCCTCAGCTTCGGGTTTAACTCCCTTGCTTCACAGCATTCACTGAGTATGACATGGGACTATGGTTTAATTCAACAGCTGCAACGTTTATTTTGCTCCGGTCACACACGCTCTCTCACTCAGCACGCACACACACACACACACACACACACTCAACAAATGTTATGTTCAAGTCCTGCATGGAAATTCTTCAACTCTTCCACCCCCTCACAGTCACAAGGCTGCGTTTAGGTCCCGAAAAATAGAACCATTTGATTTTCTGTGAAACTGTATCAGCTAGTATCGAAGGTATTTGGTTGGTACCTAAAAAAACAACCTGAATTCATATGATCGGATCGGTGATTGTTTTTTTTAAACTCACTGATTGGTGATCGTGTAAAGCCTACTCACCACTGTGTATACGCAGATGCTCTTTGAGGTGATGTTTGTACTTAAAGGCTTTCCCACATTGCAAACACTTGAACTTCCGAGTCTCCATACCTTGGTCCAAAGTAAGGGCGCCCTAGGAGGACAAAAATATTATCATTATTTCTGGACAACATATCAAGAGCAATTTATAATGTTCACTATCTGTATGTGAATCACATACGACTTGAAAGTACAACTTCTTGGTTCTTTCTCACCTTTTCTTGCACTTGGTTGTGAAGCACAAGGTGCCGCTCCATCTGAGCCCTTAGGGTGGCCGTGTATCCACAGAGCGGACAGATCATGGGTCCCCCCTCCTTCTCCTGACAGTATTTGACATGATCCCTGAGCTGGGCTCCTCGCTGATATATCCTTCGGCAAAACGGACAAGCCTGCTGGGTCCTACTGGTATCTGATGTTCAAACAGAGGTGAGATTTTAAAAGCTACAATCCAACTGAGGAACAAAATACGCAGATTTTTTAACTCATATCTTTATTTTTATTTTTTTGTACTGGAATAAATTTCTAATGATTGAAACTGTACCACATGCATAATTTATCAAAACAAGTATTGTGAGCTTTTAATGTCACCTGCAAGAAAATCACCAGAGAAACTTGACTTTGTTGTACAAGACTTTCACTAAATGAATGAATTATTTATTAGATAACTTAAAATTGACGGGATTGTCCTTCTGAAGTAAACAACTGAGAGAAGAAAATGTGAAAATTATTGCTTGAGCCTTTGAAATGTAAAATGTCATGTAGAATTTGGAAAAGTTTTTCCATCATTAAATATACTGTATATAATAGTATTATTAATAATAATACATTCAATTTTTAAAAAAATGGCTTTCAGGTCACCCAAGGACACTGTACAAGATAAAAAGAGATAAAATACAAGTAGAATAAAAGATAAAAGACAGCATACAATAAAGAGGGTGAGGGACAATGTGATGTAGTTATAGTGTGTAATATCATATACAGTATATTAAGTTATATTATTGTCATTATGTATAAAATCACAACATGACACTTTTTACAGGTCGAAACATTTCTTTGCTGCTGTTAATTGTGCAATGTTTACCACTTAAGTCAGTGTGTTTCCTCATCAACTTGAAATGTGCATTAATATTTACATTTTTGTGTTATTTACAGTTGAAAATATCCAATGTGCTAGCACATTGCCTGACCAAGCATGTACATATTTCTTCTTCTTTCTCATGAGCTCACCTGTTCCCTCAGGTGAGCAGTGGTTTGCTCCTGGAGACCAGATGGCAGGAGGCAGCTCATCGTCTTGGTTGCTGGGTCTGAACGTGACTGCATCACCGTTACAGGTCAGATGGTCCAGGACAGCCGCGGACGACGAGGATTTTCTCAACTGGACCAGGAAGTCGTACTGAGAAAGGTCCTTGAAGGCACTTTGTGGATCTGAGCTCTTACCTGTAGTGAGAGAAATGCATTTAGCTTCTATACACACTTATCCTGTAGAGCAGGGTTTCCCAACCAGGGGTACGTGAGTACATTGCAGGGGGTATGTGGAAAAAATAAGAATTTATTTTCAAGATAATAAAAAAATATACTCAGTCATTTCATAAGTCCGTCAATAAAATGGTACGTGTACGCAATGAATTTTAAAGTTTAAATGCCTGTTTAAAGGAGACATATTCAGAAGCTCCTTTTGTGGTAAATGTCATAAAAGTTATATATATAACACAGGCAGGTTTATTATTTGTTTTATATTTATATTTATTTATATATTTATTATTTTTTTCTAATTTCAACTTTGTTATTTTTTTAACAACAATATAATCATAATATATTAGCATTAATAATACAAACGTTTACTATAATATTATTTCTCATATTTATCATTTTTATTCCCTTGAAGGCAACATTTTATGTTTAATTTGAGTTAAATAAGAAGATAATGCCTGAATATTAATTGTTCAATTTAAGAAGATGAAATAAAATGACTAGCATTGAATATTCAGTTGTGTTGTGTTCTACTTTTGGAGAATCATGAACACGTATGAGTGAGGGGGTACTCATGGTATAACAAAAAGGCTCAAGGGGTACACAAGTGTGTGTGTGTGTGTGAGCGTGTGTGCGTGTGTAGGGTCACATGAGCAGACAACAGAGGGAAACAGTCT
This sequence comes from Gouania willdenowi, assembly GCF_900634775.1. Classification (NCBI taxonomy): domain Eukaryota; kingdom Metazoa; phylum Chordata; class Actinopteri; order Blenniiformes; family Gobiesocidae; genus Gouania; species Gouania willdenowi. The sequence goes on along the minus strand of NC_041048.1, from coordinate 12,554,786 downwards.
CTTCTAAAGCCTCTATTACACATTATGAGTTGAATAATTTCCACTCGGTCAAAGAAAGAAATGCATAAAACAAAATCACGTTTTATATAAAAGAAAACTAAGTAACAGCGTGTGTTATTGTTGTATATTCGCTAACGTGTAATTACTTACAGACAAATGAAACAATGGAACAAAACTGTCATTAATATTTTTCAAATAACAATGACATTATAATTAGCTGTGCCTGCACTGATTAATGACTGTATGATGTATTTATATATATATATATTTTTTAAATTATTAGCAGGTTTTAAACTTTCTCATAGTAATGAGTAAAGATTAATATCCAACCTAAAACATCATCGACTTGTGACAGCAGTGGGTTTTTTTCTTTTCTGAAGCACAGACAAAGACTATGGCTTTTGCTCAAAGTTGTGTACATTTTTTTTAAAAATATGATTAATTTACAATAAAATAATATTTTAATTCTGGATACAAAAATGTAGCTGCAAATGTGCTCTAACTATAGTAACTTGTTCAGAAGAAGAAAATATGTCTGTAACTGAATTTTTCAGTCCAATCTCAGTCATTTTTTAAAAACTTTTTAAAAATGTTTTATTATTATTATTATTATTATTATTATTATTATTAATAAGATAAGATAAAACTTTATTGATCCCCCAATGGGGGAAATTTAAATGTTGCAGCAGCTCTAAACAAACAGGGAAACAGGAAATATGACAGCATCAAACAGTAATTAAATAAAGGAAGAAAAAATACAATAGAATTAAATAATACAAGGCATAAACACTATGTACACTTTCACTTGTAGAAAGACAGATCAGAAAAAATAAAATAAAATAAAAATAGTATTATTCATTTTTTCTTAGTTCTCTCTGTCCTTTCAATTTTATTTATTCATTCTTTTTTCCTCAGTCCTATCTCAGTTATCTCTTAAAATTATAATTAATTTTTTTCTTTATTCAGTTTTCTCCGTCTTTTCTCAGTCATTTCTTAAATTATCATTTCATATATTTATTACTATCTTTTCAGTCTTAACTTAGCCATTTCCTAAATTATTTTATTTATTTTTCATAGTTGCATTTAAGTAAATTCTGAAATTATTTATTTATTTATGTAGATTTGGCTGATCCTTTACAAACTGTATTTGCCTCAAAATATTGTCCCGTTAAATTATTTCTTATTATTCAACAATATATTGAATTGTTCGAAGACATTTTTCATCCTTTCCAAATGAAGGATTAGTTTAGAATTAAATTAGCAACTAGAAAATTGTAATTTGCACAATGCAAAACCCGTTTTGAAGGATGTTCTAAACGTCTAAACTAGTTAAAGCCTATGAATATGACTGTATCTACTGTATATCTACAGCTTTCTTTGACACAGAAATTATTACTTATCTTTGCAGAGATAATGCTGTTATGACTGTTTTGTATGCAGTGCTGAAGAGTTGTGAATCTAAAGAGTCTTTCTGTATTAGGTGGAGACTCAGACAAAGGCTTAGAGGCCCTTTGATTATACTGTACGAGACTAAATGTAGAATTCCTTTGCATTTGTGGCATTTTAACTGCAGTGAGCGACAGAGTCAGAAAAGCCAGAAATATGTACCTTGGGGATGTATCGCGGCTCAAGCTAATCAGCGCTGCTTTACAGCGACTTTGAGGAAGATTTTTCAAATGTTTGCAGATGTTGGCATATTCTAAGCTGTTTTCTTATGTGGTGAAGGGACGAGCCTGTGTGGTTATGTGTTGTAAAAACTCAGCTTTGCCTTCATCAGGCACGAACGAATCACACGAGGCGAGGGGGAGCTAAGTGATTCTTAGTAGGCAAGCCGCGTGAGGCTTTGATCTCTGCTAAATCAAAGGGAAAGCTTCGCCAAGTGCAGCGCTGATTTCAGTGCCGTAACGTCACCTCTTTGATGCGAGGAAATATGGTGACATTGTGTGGGATGAGTTCTTTTGTCATGCTTTCAGAAGTCTGCCTTTTCAAAGAGAGGAGTGGAAAAAAAAGAACAGCTTGTACGGAGAGAGCTGAGGTTTCTCAATGAAGGTCTCAAGCTTGGAGACGCATCAGCAGACTGTTGCTGTCTTGCATCAGAATAACTTGTTTACCCATGCAGAGGAATCCCACACTACTGACCAGGGTTGGGGTCAATTACAATTGTCATCGCGTAATTGGAGAAATCTGTTGCTGTTGTAATCATAATTCAATTGTAATTGAGTTCAGATAATTATAATTGGTATGAAAATTCTATTTAAAAAAAACTGTCATTTACATTTTCATTCAACACAAAACCTGAGGAACCATTTTATGGTTCTATGATTTACACATACGTAGTTAACCATTATTAAAACATGTTAAATATTACGTTCACGTGTCAGTTCTCTTGAGCAGTGGTTCTTAAACTTTTTTTTTAGCTCAAGTACCCCATTTCTCTTATTTCTCAATCCAAGTACTGTACCCCCTATATGTCTGATTACAACATTTTAATATTAATAATAATACATTTTATTTTAAAGCGCTTTTCGAGACACTCAAAGACACTTTACAGCATAAAAACATGCCCAGAAGACTGTGAAAAAAATCAATTATAGAGCATAATGATGGAATGAATGAGTGATAATCTCATTTTGCAAATAAGTGGAATTAAAAAGTATTTAGTGCCTCCTGAATGGATTTATTTTGATAGTTTTTATCATTTCTGGTCATCTCCCACCAGGTGTGTGACCAAGACTGACCTTTGTATTTTCAGTTCATGTTCGAATCAAAATAATTTCCATCATCGTTATTATGATAATCATTTTTTTACTAAAAAATAAACTATATAAATCCCAAATGTATCTATAATGCCTTTATTTGTTAGTTTTCCACTCTTCCCCTGTTTGAGGATCATTTTACCGTTTTAAAAAATGTGAAAATGAGGGGTCTATTGACACAAAAAAGGCTCAGACACCCACACCAAAAATATCAAAACCTATATTTTCATGAATAATGAAACCTAACAAAGTAACCATGAGATGAAGAAACAAACGAGATGAACAATAATATTTTACAGTTGATTTAAGACATGCATTATCATTAGATGTCCTAGAGGAAGGTTACACTTTATGGTCTTATTTATTAAAGGCTCAGTAATTGTGATTAATTGTAATTGAACTTTAGTAATTAAGAATGTAATTTAAATTGACTGAGAAAAACGAGGATGATTGTAATTGTAGATGGAAAAAAATGTTGTTCAACATAGTCGCAATTGAACACAATTGAACATGGATAATTGGAGACGTAATTGTAATTCAAAAATGCAACTGCAATCGTGTGTTGGTAATTAATTACAATTATGACATAATTATAATTGTAATCGTAATCGGAGAAATCTGTTGCTGTTGTAATAATTGAATTGTATTTGAGCTCAGATTTCTAATTGTAATTGGCATGAAAATTCTGTAAAAGCTGTCATTTATAATTTAATTCACCGCAAACCTGGGGAACCATGTTATAGTTCTATGGTTTACACACATGTAGTTAATTAATAAAATACGTTAAATATTACGTTTACCTGTCAGTTCTCTTCAGGATCATTTTTTAAAAAATTGAAATTGAGAGTTATACTGATGCCAACACCAAAAACATTCAAACCTATATTTTCATTAATAAGGAAGCCTTAATAAGGTAACCAAGAAATGAGAAACAAATGATATGATGGATCATATTTTTTTGTGTATTTTACAGCTGATTTAAGATGTGTGTCAAAACCAACTCGTTATCATTAGTGATGCTAACAGAAAGCTAACACAAGCTGAAGATTATGGGCTTATTTATTAAAGGCTCAGTTATTGTGATTAATTGTAATTGAACTTTAGAACGTAATTGAAATTGACTTTCAGAGAAAAAAAAAATATTGTTGTAATTTTAATTGTAATTGGAAAAAACATAATCAACATAATCACAATTGATTTGTAGTTGAACATGGATAATTGAAGGCGTAATTGTAATTTCAAAATGTAATTGACCACAACCCTGCTACGGACTAACCACACATAAACAACACAGACTGAGGTTTGACGTAGTAGAATGCTGCTCTTACAGAACATCCTCACAGCTTCTGGCTCCTGCTTGTCTGTGGACGAGAACGTGTTGTCTTCTTCTTCTTCTTCTACTTCTTCTTCTTCTTCTGCTGCTGCTGCTGCTGCCTTGGTCCCTGACTCCACCCTGTCCCAGCAGGTCATGCTGCTGCTGGGACTGTGCGCGGGGGTTCCAGGGTCGTCCGTCCCCTCGCTTAGCGTCAGACTCGTCTTCTCCAGGCAGTCCTGGGGCTCCGGGCTCCACAAAGCCACCTCATTCTCCCCCTCAGATCCCAGTGAAGTCCCCTGCTCAGCATCTACTGCAAAGAAGAGAAAGAAGAAGAAGAAAAAAAAAAAAGGCCTGAAATAAGAACCAGAGAGAAATCCCCGACTCGAGCCAACGGCAACTGTAATACAAACAATTGATGAAGCTGTATTTTACTTTTATGTTGACTTAAAACCAAATGAAATAAACATACTTCTTCCATCAATGTTTGAAAGGAGATGTGATTTATTGATATCCAAATTAATAAAGGCATGTTTTTATGCAAGCATTAAAATGCCACTGACATGTGTTTCCTATCATATCAAATAGCATTTGCTTGTTGCTGCTGGAGCTACAAATTAGGACCAAGTCTGAAATATTGCGCCACAAGTAAAACGATATAAATTTCTCCAAGAACTTGACATATTTACATATTATAGATCAGAAAAAACACATTAGGACCAACAACAAAAAGCACACTTTTGTATGCATTGGTACATTTCTATTTGCCTCACCAAATGTTTCATCAATACAATCAGATGTAACACCAGAGAAATAATAACTTTAATTCTGACTTTTAAGGACAGCTTTGCAAAATTTGTAAATAAAAGGTTGTATTTTGTCACGTTTTTTTAAAGGCTTAACAGGGATTCAGGTTTTGAAATTGTGTTCTGTCAATGTATCACAATGTTTTTATTATTTCTTACTACATCCTCCTATTGTCAAAGAATATTTGCACTCGTAAGAGCGTCCCGTGTAATAAAGAATGCAATCAATTTCCATCAATATGTCCAAACCTCTCTTTATTGTCTTAGAGTAATTTCTATAAATGCCATGCAGGTTCTATAACAGAGTGGAAGTCACTTAAATCTACCGCGTAATAACATTCATATTTCATTTTTCTGTGTGCACAACAAAGCAGCAGGAATCGATGAACACATAACATAAAGTAAGTTTTAAAAAACGTGTACCCCCGTGTGTCCAGAGTGCAGCAACAGCAGCACTGGGAATGCACAATAATGTTTCCCATAGCAGAAACAATAAATGACAATCACAAACACATGCCTGGGATTTCAACTGTAGGCTCTGGTTTCCAAGACGTTTTTGAGGAGGCTCTGCTTTGCCCCGTACTGATTGGCAGCACCTAATCACTACCAAGTAATGACCATTAAAGAGCACAAACAGACTAATGAAAAACATGTCATCTTAGAAAAAAAAAGGCAGAAACATCCACGCCAATTGAGCGTATACTGTAAAATTAGGATGCGTCAGTGTAGTATGGTAGTCCTGAGTTCCCCGTTGGGGTGTTGAATACACTTTATTCTCCTCCTTAGCCCTCACAGATCGCCTTGTTTTCTTTCTTTTTTTTTTTTTAAAATAATATTAGAAATAAACAACAGAAAAAAAACCTAAACCTTCAGTTTAATAATCACTCAATCCTATAAAACACTGTGATGTGTGTTAGGGCCGGGCCAAGCGATGTGTGATGATTAATCAGTACTTTGTTTTCAGCTTGTCTTTAAGCCACAGTGGGAAACACAATGAACATCTACATCTACACCACATGCGTCAAATTCATGGCCCGGGGCCCTAATCCGGCCTTTTGGAGAATCCAAATTGGCCCGCGGTAGAAAGTAAAAAATGACGGAAAAAACATGAATCATTGTGTAAATAAAACTCAACACACCTGGTGCATATATCGCATGATTGCAGCCATTTTTAGCCATTTTGCCTAACAAAAAAATTCTCAGATTTATTTTTAAAAAATCGAGTTTCAATTCGATCTTTTTTAAAAAAAAATTTCAATGCACTTAAAAATGACATCAGATATATTGTCAAAAGTGCTACTTAATTGCTGTGATTGTCCTCGAGTTAAAAAGCATAGAATAAAACAAAAAATAAACAGTAAATGAGGCTCTGTCATTCAACAATTTCAAGCTTTAACCCAGGTTTAAGCAAAAGTGCAACAGCAACTTCACAGTAGCTTAAATTTTCTGATTCAGAAATCAGATAACTACATATTTTATAACATATAACATTACAATTAAAACATACTAAATTCTTCCCTTGGCATCTCAGCATAGTGTGAATAAAAAATTAAACATGTCTGTGCCACACATATAACCTACTCAAAAGGTAAACACATGTAAACAAAGAGGGGGCTGGCTCACATCGCACTCCGGTAACCCACAAGGACGGAACACGGAAAAGTCCGGAAAAACTGTGGTGGGAAAAAAAAAATCTCGAATTTGCAAAATAAAATTCACTTTTATCTACAAATTCGATAAATCGATTAAATCGATTTTTTGCTCAGATCTAGTCAAAACCCCAAATTCTTATAAAATTTTTCAATTTTCCACAAATGATTGCATAATGTTTCCCTTAAATGAATAGAAATTGATCACAAAATTTAGAAAACTTAAAGTGAGGATCATGTCGGGATCACTTATTGCTTGAATATTGTCGGTTTCTTCCACATTCTGTATTTTATGTATACGCAGAGACACAAACTAGGGCACATTAATGTTGAAATTACTCGTTTTGATGCATAAAATCTGTGGCCCTCGAGAGATCAAGCTGCACCGTAGCCCATTTGGTCCCTGAACTAATATGAGTTTGACTATAGTGCACCTTAACTGACGTATATGCCTAGAACAACAAATAAATGCAGAAAGTTAGCACTTTCTTTTTAGATTTTATTGAAAAAACACAAGCTGGTCAACATGGCCAGGTTTCAGTGCACTTCTTTGTGCAGTTACAATCTCTAAAGGTAAAAAATAAATAAAAAATCGATATGGATGCATTTTAATCGATCTGAGAATCGCGCGACGTAATATCTAGATATATCGCAGAATTGATTTTTTTCAACACCCCAACTATTAACGTTCATATCCAGAAAACATGCGTACAGTCAATTTGTTCCTCAAAGACTAGATGTGAACCTAAAGGGGATCACCCGCAACACTTGTGAGTCAGCACGTAAAATTTTAACTTATTTGTGAGTTCTTAAAAAGTCCCGTCTCGTATCTGTGGGAAACAGAAAGCAGAGGTGAGAACAATGGTTCACAAGTACTCATGTTACTCTAATTGAGTTGCTTTTAGAATATTATAGAATAGAATAGAGTTTATTGCCATATGAACAAGTTAAAAAGAACAGGTAAAATGGAATTTTTGTGCATGTCCCAGAGTCAGATTGAACAAAAAAAATACAAACAACAACACATCAGCAAAGGCAGTACAAGTAAAACAAGGAAAGAACAGAAGATAAATAAATAAATATAACCTGAGTTGAATTGACATATTGCACAATGGGTATTTGTGCTTTATTAAGTATACTTAATTAAGTATACTTCTAAATCAGTCATTTTACTTGTATTTAAGTACGTTTTAAAATAAGTAAAGTAATTCATTACATTTCTACACTCAACCGAATCTCAAATGAATCGTACATTTTGCCAAAACATTTCATTTTAAACAGACGCCTTTGTGGAAAATAAATTAAGATTTCATCTCTTCCTTTTTAAGTTTATACATGAGATGTTTACTGTATGCAAGGGAACCGTGGCGAGATTTATTACCAAAAATAAGCATGGAGGGGTGAAAGTAACAAGTAACTAGACTTTGAGTACTATTTAATTGAGCAATTTTTACTTGAACTTGAGTACTTTATGTATGACTTACTCGTACTTGTACTTGAGTACAATTTCAATCAAAAAACAGTACTTCTACTTGGGTAGTAAACATCACTACTGTGCCCTCGACTGACTTTTTGACACTGTTTGGTTTGAATAAATGAAGCTGGGAAAGCGGCCCTTGGTATACTATTGTATAGAATGCAAACATGAGGCTGTGCACGAGGTCACTGTATGTTCTGTGCAGATGTAAAGCTCCACAGTGTGGCTGAGGTTGATCTATCACTATCAGCCCTGGAACAGAAACCAAAGATGGATGGATGTAGAACTCAAGAGAAATCTGGTCTAGATTAACGTCAAATTGGCTTCAATTTTCTTTCCTGTGACAGTGAGTGACATTGAGTCTAGATGTGCTGTCAACAGACGCACTGAAGCTAAAATGGCTTTTATTATACAGACCACTGATTTATTCATTTAGATGGCTTTTGCAAATATGGTTTGTTTCAAAAATTAAAAAGAAAAAAAACAATTTAAAAAATCTAATACTCAAGACTTTTAGGAATCATGCAGACCTGAGTAAGTATGCTTTAAACAGATGTCATACAATGTACAAGTGTTAATAGATCAACAGCAACACCGAGCACCGCTAACATGCAGCAGCAGCAGCACCAGCAGCAGCAGCAGCAGCAGCAGCAGCAGCAGCAGCACCAGCAGCAGCAGCAGCAGCAGCAGCAGCAACACCACCAGCACCAGCAGCAGCACCAGCACCAGCAGCAGAAAGCAGCAGCACCAGCAGCAGCAGCACCACCACCAGCAGCACCAGCAGCAGCAGCAGCACCAGCAGCAGCAGCAGCAGCAGCAGCAGCAGCAGCAGCAGCAGCAGCAGCACCAGCAGCAGCAGCAGCAGCGTATTGTGTGCGTGGGAAGAAACGTGAGTCATATCCAGAAAGTGCGAAACAAAACTGTGCTGTCTCATCGTTGACAATCATGTCTTCATTTGGCAGCTGTTTACGTCCATATGACATGAACAGTGTGAACGTTTTTAATGATTAAACATTGTTTTAATGACTCAGACACTTTTCATGCCTTTCATTCACAATCCTGTTAAGAGTAAGACGCGCAAAATATTATAAAGACGTACGATGAATTACTGATGATCAAAGAGATTGGTTCTCAGAGAAAGAAAAAAGATCTGTAGCAGTGGTTTTAATTATCTCATAAAGATGGAGTTTTTTTAAAATGCCAAATGACCCAAGTGATGCAGAAAAACATTATTTTACAAATTTATTAATCTTCTATACTGATCTGATCCTGCACAGGTCAGCATTATTCTCCCATTAGGGGAATAAGTCCTTCATGACATTCATATTTAAGAGTTGTTGTTGTTTTTTTTGTCCACTTCTCAAAGCAGAAAAAAAAAAGCCTGATTATTTCCATCCTTCTCCAGCTCTGTTTATACACCAGAGGGCATCTACATACTGTACAGCAACACACTGAACTGCTGTTTATTTTACGAAGCACATATGTGATCTCAGTAATTATGTGGCTAACTGGTAAGCATGCAATAATTACCTTAAAATGACCTTCTTTGTTTCTTTTGGATTTAAAAGGCAACAAACAAGGCCAAGCCCAATTTACCACACAGTGTAACCGTTCCCACTCTGTAGAATATTTACATTTTCACGCACACACACATGCACGCACGCACCCACGCACATTTTGAATAATAGCAATTAAAGGCCTTAAAATATATTCAATTTAATGGAAAGAACACAAATATGTAAAATATATCAGTTTTTTTTAAGATGACTGGAATATTTTTCAATTATGTATGAATGTATTCTTTGTTCCATGCATGTTGTCATGTATCTATTATATATATTATCCCTTTAATAAAGTGTTTCTTAGCCTTCCTGAGGGAATGCTGGTGATGGTCACAATTTTACAATAAATATAAATGTATTTATTTTATTGCAATAACAAAACAGGCATTGCTGTAATAAAAAGATTGCGTCGACCTTCGACAGCATGTCCAGACAAGGCAAAAAAACAACAACAAAAAATACATCATAAAATAAAAAAAAAGTCTTTATAGTATATATTTATATCATAGTATATATTATACACATATCTATATTATATATTGAGGAGAAGGCACATAGTACATAGTATATCTATTACAAACAATAATAATATAATATAGTCTAATTGTAATCAGGCATTTTACAGTTGTATACTGTATGTTCACATTTAATCTATGTGTATAATAATATAAAATAATGTGTTTATTCATATTCTACTCCCTTTTGAACTGACTTACTTAATTTGTTGTTCGAAATTAAATATTCATTCATTCATTTTTAATCATTCATTCATTAAATAAACTTTTATTAAGTTTTCGGTTGTAAATACATAGTTTTTTTTTTTCAGGTATTTAGATAAAATAAACTTTAAACTCAAGACTTTTATCACCGTGGCTGAAACCAAAGACAAACCAAACCATATGCCGGTTCTAATTTGACATGTTACGAGGCAATTCAATCATCAGAGTGATATGTAATAGAATTTAAAACAGGCGTACACACTACAAGAAAGTTGATTTTGCACTTTAATAAGTGCTTGCTTTGCTGCTCGTGTTTTCTTGAACTTTTAATTACCACAGCAAGGTCACAGACACCCACACGCGAAACAAAGCAAACAAGGACAGGAAGAAGTGCGTTAGTTTGTTTCACAATACCTATGACTGCAGGTTAGAGAAGAAGTGGATCGGTGTTCGTCTGCAGTAAGTCGACAACTCGTCTTTAAATGCATCGCAGAAGTGCACGTGAAAAGCTCTCGCTGTGGCTGTATCTGATCTGCTGCTCATACCTGCTGCTGCAGCTGCTCACATCTGTGCAGTGACTCAGGAAAGCATAAAAAATGAAGAATTAACACCTCCCACCTGATCTTGGTCACCTTATAAATCAAGCTTTCAGCTTTTAAAATTTGAATTTTCCCATGCACTGCTATGGTATACAAATATAAATGAATTTAATACATCATTTGTGTCACTATTTTATGTGTTAATATATTTAATTAAAGTTCTTTTTTACGTTGTTCTTTCATTTTTATTCCTACTTCCTACCAAAGTAATGCGTATTGTGATTATTTAGTGTCAGCAAGGGGTGTGGAGGCAATTTAACGCTTTGATCCACCTTTAAAATACAATATATCCATTTATATACCAACTTACCCAAGTTTTATGGATGTTTACATCCAATATACTGTATATATTATGGAAAAAGTCATGTTAGTTTGAGTAACTGAAGAACATTTTTGATAAGTGGAGTAGTAATTCCAGCTATAATATACAATAACTAATACATTTGTCAAATGCACGTGCAATAACACAGCATTTTGACGCCTAAACGATAAATAAGCACACACAACAGACACACATACTGACAAGACAAAGAGTAAAGAGTGGGCAGGAAGTAAACACAGAGAGGGTCTTAAACCCACAGGAAAAACACCAAAACCGGCCATTAATTTAAATAATATTAAAATAAAAAAACAAAAACAAAGACAAAGCAAAAACATGAAACCTAACAGAAAGTAAACCCTGGGCAAAGGCAAAGTAGAATTTATAACTCAATGGATTTCATGGTCTTTAGCAGGAGACACCGATATTTCTATGCAGGAAAATACCTACAATATATATATTAAAATGTGATTAGCTTGTACTTGTGCCAGCATTTTATTAATTCTAGAGGAAAAACTCTAATATTGGGAGGGGGCCCCTCTATCCCCCCCTATCTCCACCACCTATGGGACACACGCATCAAGAGTCTAAAAGGAATATTAAGGATAAAAAAGATTTCAATGTGCAATTCTAGAAGCTGTCATATTGGATTATTTTGGGTGTTTGCTGTCTAGTGGATGCTAATACAGCAAAACATTATCTGCAGAAAGATAAAAATGATTCTGTATTCATTTAATGTCTGTACACTTTGATACAAGAATATAGGCTGTTGGTTTGTTGGCACATTACTATGTACAATAGTAGTAACGAAGATACTATATGAAAGACGATCTTCTCAGTTCGCTTAATATCAGAGGTCGACCAATATATTGGTCGGCCGATATATCGGGACGATAATTTTTAGATCGGCCATCGACCGATTTTCATTTTATTATGTTTTTTTTTTTTTTTTTAAGCACTTTAGAGTAGCCATTAAAGGAAAAAAAAGAACACAAAAAAAACATCCATTCAGAAAAAGTAATAATAATAATAACATGTGCATGGGAAAGGTAGAAGCCAATAGGCTTACAAATAAAAAGCTGATATAATAGGATAAGGATATAATATAATAGTGCCTGATCAAATATCCTTAATAGGATAAGGATATTTGATCTGGCACCCGTGTGGGCATCTGCAGCCACCGCTTGACTGACGGAAGGACCCCGCATTTATATCATATGAGTGTTTCAATTGTTTTTCATAATCAATGTGCTTTAAAAAAAAGTATATCGGCCTCAAATATCGGCTTCCAAAATTGGCTTTAGATATCGGCCATAGACTGAATTTTTTTTTTTTTAAATCGGTATCTGCATTGGCCTTTTAAAATCCCATATCAGTTAGTGATAGTGAGGACAGGTATAATACAATGTACAATCATGTACAAAGCTATGCTAGGCTGGAATTCATTGCATACATTGCATAAGGTTTTGTTGAAATAGTACTTCATAATATTTAACCAACAGTAATGAGTGGATTTGGAACTGTGGCATGGTATGAAATGTATTTTTCACCTTATATTTCCTATGCAAAGCATGTGTGTGCTAATAGTTGATGTTAGAATGACTTAGAATGACTGAGTACTTAGTGTTTTGTTAAACCTATAGCCATTTTGTTTTGTTAATGTTATATTTTTAGAGGAGCTGTTTTGTTTGTTTGTTATATAGTGTGATAATGTGTTTGCTAGTGGTAATGGGGACCCTGATAATGAAAGAAAGAAAGAACACAAACTGTACAAGAGCACAAGAAATGAAAGATAACCAAACACAGAAAAAAACTGTAACAATGGAGACAGAAAGAGGGAGAAATGAGAGCGAGATAGAAGAGGTGAGATAAACAAAAAACATGTCTTGTGGGCAAAAAAAAAATTGGAAAGCGGGACTGGTTTTGTTGCAGAGGGATCAAACACTCGCCAACAAAGCCAGCGATAGACAATCCAAGCGGCAGAAGTTGCTTCTCGTTATGAGACACTGTTTCTCTGAGAGTCACTGAATGCTGAGCAGAGAGGGCGACAGCCGCACTTACAACACTTTCCACTTGACACATAAACACCAACCAAATTCATCTTCATAATTCAAGCACTATAGGGAACATATGAAAGCACAGAAACTCTGACTTTAGACAGGTAACACATCATTTAACCCATTCCACCTTGCATTGTTGAAGGTTTGGCCTTCTTAAAGCCCTTGTGAGACACAGACTGAAATGTTGGCACAATGACACAGAGACGATGATTAAATAGACAACGTTTGCTATGGTGCTCAATGGAACCGCTAGCTCTAAAAAATACATCACAGCGTGTTTGTGCGTTAGTGCGTGGGGGCTTTCAGTGAGCGTTTGAAAATAAATTGATACCAGTATCACTGATTTATTATTCATTGTCTTCTTGTCACAGTCATACAGCCAGCAGCGTACATTTAAGGACAGCCCTACTGCAACGTGACTACAAAAGACAAAATAATGAAACCAACTGCAAACAATCTGAAATAATACTCATCAAAAGCATTACAAAGTATTTAAAGTTGGAGCTCAGTGTGCAGTCAGCGAATACAGGGATTTATTGTATGAGTCTATGTCTTCTTTGATTTCTTCTTCTTGATTAATTTAGATTGAACAAGTCAATCTACATAAAAAGCCTATTTGATGCACTCAGCTACTGATCTATGTTAATACTTATCAGAGTAGGGCTGGGCAAAAAATCGATTTAATTAATTTATCAAATTTGAAGATAAAAACTATTTTTATTTTGTAAATTTGAGTTTCAAAAAGAAAAAAAAAAGAACTCAAACTACCCTTTGAGTGGGCTATATGTGTGCCACAGGTATGGTTAATTTTTTATTCACACTATGCTGAGATGCTAAGGGAAGAGTTTATTATTTTTTAAATTGTAATGTTATATGTTATAAAATATGTAGTTACCTGATTTCTTAATCAGAAAACTGAAGCTACTGTGAAGTTGCTGTTGCACTTTTGCTTAAACCTGAGTTAAAGCTTGAAATTGTTGAATGACAGAGGCTCATATACTGTTTATTTTGGGATTGTTCTATACATTTTAACTCTTGAGGACAAACACAGCAATAACGTTGCACTTTTGACAATATATGTGATGTCTGCAGTCATTTTTTAATTTTTTAATCTTTAACTTTTTTTTTAGGCAAAATCGCCCAGCCCTACATCAGAGAGTTCACTATCATTGAATTACTGGTAGGTAAGCAACGTGGAAAATTTGAAAACCTCTTACTAATGAAAAACCAATTACTTTTTTTTGGTTTTTTTTTTCTTCAAAGTGTAGTTTTATTATTGTGTACATGCTCCCCAAACGTATTCATTTCTCCAGTATCATAAAAGTCAACCCCAAACAAGAAGAAGTAGGAGAAAATAAGTGAGAAATATACTGTATGTATTAAACCAACCACAGTGTCCACAAAGGCTTCACTTCTAGAGAAGATCAAAGACTGACAAAAACGGGCCAAACGTAAATGTCATTGTCACTTATCATTTCTTACCCACTACAGTCTGTCACATTTTTTATCCTATCACTTCTAATCAGGTGAGATTAGATGAACATCCTATATAATAAATAAATAAATAAATAAATAAATAAATATAATAAGCTTGGCTATTAAGATTTCAGGTTTTCCCCTTAGAATAAGGCTAATAATGATAAGGTAATGTAAGGGTAAAATGGGCCCTATGTCAACTTTATCATTAATCACATCTAAGTATTTGTATATTAATCAGAGGTGTAAAGAGTACTGATATGTAGAAATACTGTTACTTGTTACAAGTTGTGACGCTCATGGCATCATGTGCTGATTGCTCAGTGTTCCAGCCTGCTGATTGGTTAATGTCACACACCTGGACTCAGTGTGGTGAGGTTACTTAAGCTCCCAGACTCCGTCACTCACTTTCTTTCCTCTGGCTTCCACACAGGTACGCACCACACCTTGGCTTGACTTAGATTGTTGCTTTGTTCACATCTTCCAGCACTCACAATATTTTCACTCATGCATGTTTTACACCACTGACTCTACTGATACACACACTCCATGATGTAAATATCGAATTTGGCCTAATTTGTTTTACTTTGGATTTTGGTTTAATTTGGTGTAATTTTGTTTATTTTGATAGAATTTGATATAATTTGCTTTCATTTGTTTTACTTTGATGAAATTGAAGTTGATTTGGTCGAATCCAGGACAACTTGGGTTTGATATATAAACTTGAGTGTTTGATTTTTGCCTAATTAAACAATAAAATATTTCTTGAATGTTTGCCATGGTCTTGTCTCCCTTTCTTGTTGTTGTGACCTTGAAAGCCGGAACGTAAAAAGTAGCTCAATTAAATAGTATCAAAGTAAAGGGTTACAATTACTCACCCCTGTTTATTTGTATAAAGTACTGACCTGAGGTCAGCGGTTTATGAAGAGAGAAAAATAATAATTTACTCTAATGTTTGGGTGTGGAAATGTAATGAATTACTTGCTTTTTTAAAACGTTTTTAAGTACAAGTGCCAATAAAAGCCACTCAATTACAGTAATGTAATTGTAATCCATTACTTTTGCATATAATAAGCAAGGCAAATTTATTTGTATAGCGCATTTCATACACAAGGCAACGCAATGTGCTTTACGTGATCAAAAAGTGCAACAGAAAACTATAAAATCAATAGGAACATTTAAAATCAACACACTACATCAACCAAAAATAGACTTAAGTATTGTATTAGTCCAAGGATTTAAGGATCTTTATTTGTCATTTGTTTTCATCAATGTGTTCACTTCTCTTAAGAATTCTGTTGTGATTGCGCTTTAAGATGTCTATTGTTGTAATTTGCGCTATTTAAGTAAAGTTGAATTTAATACACAGAACAAAATTACGTACACAAGTCTCACGTTAAGTCCTATGTAAACAAAATAGGAAAAACCACAATTATTTATATAGTTTGAAACTGGTTCATCCTAGTCATATTCCTTAACTCACAAACTGCACTATATCTGCTAGTGTTCAGAGTCGTCGTGATTAATAAAGACGGGTTGTGAAAACATGTCGTCTTGAACAGAATCCCACCACTCGTCCACTGCTAAATGAAAGTGCCAAAGAAACTCAGAAAATAGCAAATGAAAAGTCAGCAGCAGCACACATTTATCCCATCTTCTTCCAGCTTTATATTTTTAGATAGTGGCGAGTCAAACCGAAGCATCCGTGAATCATTTCTGCAGCCTGTAATGATCTTAACTGATGTAAAGAGCAAACAGCTGTCACGTCAGAAACCTTTCAACAATAGCTTTACCTCAAAAAGGTAAAAATATCTGAGTAAACAGCATTTGTTTAGTTTGTACACTTTATTCCAATACCTTGTTCTGAATGTGTACAGTATTTCTTTTAAATGTGGTTGCTCATTTGGAGCTTCATATTACAGAAAACTCAGAAAATTATAGGCCGACCATAGCAAGTAAGAACTGAGATGCACTTCAATCATATTCTGGATGTTTTTAATTTCATGAGTAAAGAAAACTAGATTTTGGCAAATCAAGCACCTGGATAATTCAAAGAATAATAAAAGTACTAATACATACTCCATAGCAACATAAACTGTTCCACGCGGGACATTTTTTAAGATCGAAAATAATCCCTTCAATGGAAAACAATAGTCGTCAGTTTTTCTGTTTGTACAGAAAGGTGAGAGAGAAGAGGTATGCAGACAGCATTTGTGGTCGTCTGCTTTCTTCCTTTAGAGGTTTCCTGTGTGCTGTTGCTGACATGTTTGCCACCTTGTTTACCTGTCCTCTCCACCACAACAGTGACATCGTCGGAAACGTGCGATCCTGATTGCGACTGACTTAACCTGCAAAGCAAGACTACCGGCGTCCTGCAACAAGGTTTTTTGGAACTTACATTAAACCAGTGTTTCTCGAACATGGGGGGGGGGGGGGGGTATTCCCTACTATGAACAAAGGTGAACTTTAAAGCCCCACCTATGCCCATTGCCCCCCTAATCATCCTGGCAAATAACACATTGTTGAACTGACAGTAACAAGTAACTAAAAACCTGCATAAAAACTAATGTGAAAGTGCAGTGGATAAAAATACAGGAAATAACTACCGGTAAATATTGTTTGGGGGACAAGTAACATATTTCATAAATAAATCCAAACTAAATTCAACTAATTAACTTAAAAAAATGCAAAAGTGCAGTATAGTCAAATATACAGGAAATAATGAAACCTTACAGTCTGTGGCAAAATACTTAAAACAAAAAAGGAAATACAGTTTTTAAGTCAGCTGTAAGAGGTTTGTTTATCGTTCTGCTCCATGTGATGTGCATGCTGACGTATTTTTGCACTTTAGTTCCATGTTCCATTTTGTTTCCAGTCACATATCTAATGCAGTCTGATAACTTAACACGCTTCTTATTACTTTCTTTGTGTGTAGCAGTTCTGTTTAGTGTTAAAGATCTTTATTGTCAGTGAAGAAAGGCGTTTAAGAAGATTGGCATGAAATGAACAATGTCCTCCTGTTTGTTGCGGCCAACCTGTCATACTTCCGTTCTCTACCATGGGGGCGCGCCACACACTTTGAGAAGCAATGCGTTATTCACAAATGCAGAGGAGTTTACACACTGTGCAGACTGTTCCTCACTTAAAACTTCTACCCAAGATTATTTTTTATTAGATAAATCGGTAATTTATGCCTCAAAGATAATTTTCTAAAAAAAAAAGATGCAATAGGTTTTTTCGTCTCCACATTGCATTGTGGGATAATCACAGGAAATACTGGGATCAAACAAGAACAAAAATGGTGTCAAGTGAATCACTGGTCCTCCTTGTCTGGCAAAGAAATACAAAAGAATCACTGTAAGAATGATGTAAAAACACTGGCAATGTTAAATTCTAAATATGTACTTTTATTTGTACAAATTTGTCTTGTCAGATTCTACCTAAACCGCCTCATTGGTACAAACTTTATCAATTTATCATGTGCATGCCCCATAGAATTAAACCAGGGAAATTGCACACGCTATTTTACTTTACACCCGCAAATATACCCCTTTATAACACTAGAGTATGTACACCACAATGCAATTCACAAAAATGGAACAGAGTGTTTACAATGGCGATGAAAAGTAGCAAAAACAACCTTTTCCTTTCTTCTTGAAGAAAATTACGTTACTATACATTGATCAATAAATATGATTTTTTTCTCATGTAAATGATTGTGGTTAGCAGCTTTATTGACAAGAGCGTCGCATGCTAGTTTTTGAGCATTGCACCTCGGGCTGCGTGCATAGCAGCTTTAGAGGCGAGACCAGCCCTGGTGAGAAAGGTTAGCTCGGTTAAAGGAACACGTTATTTTGAGTCGGCTCTTTGCCTCCTCTTGTGGCCCGCGCTGGTTGCCGTGTACTGAAGGATTGGTGCAGGAATGCAGGAACGGTCACAGTGGGACCCACGCACTCACCGCATTGTGAATCAAAACCTAAACTCTACTTCATTAGACTCCTGTCATTGGAAAGGCTCTCACACCACTCTATAAATACTCCTGTCTCCCCCCTCCAAATTTGTTTTCCCTCTTTTTTCTTTTTTTTTTTTTTTCTTCTTGCACATGAAAATGCTCAGGAACCCTTCTAGCCGTCTGATGTGGCTCTTTATTTTGTACGTTGGCGCAAGAAACCGCACAATAGTGGCTCCTTTTGAATATTAAAACGCTCTCAGACGGGGTACAAAGGTTTCTGTAGTTTTATAATAGGGATAAGTGCTAAATAAAACTTCTTTTTGAGATTTAACTGTTATGCAATGTGGGATTTGGCTTTCACTTACCACTGGTGATATGTTTAAGGTTGAACTGGCAATTCTTTTGTGTTCCTTTGACCTCATCTACAAACATCTGTAATTAAGATCTCTTGACGGTGTTTTGTGGCACGGTTCTTGAAGAGTTACAGAGTTACAGCCATAAAACAGCTTGAGGGACCTAATCGGAGCAGTCACAGCAGATTTAATACCAAAGACACAAGTATTTAGAAGAACCCACAATAAGATATAAAAGATCAGAGCAGACCACATTAAGGTATCCACCATAAATGTTTGAGCGCTGATTGCTCCTTCAGACGACAATATCAATAATCTCACTTCTGGTGTTCATCTTAACCAGGGCTTTCCAACTGCAAACTACGGGCCGCGGGCCAAATGCGGCCCGCCATCTGTTGTAACTTGGCCCCAGGATGTGTGGTGTTGTTACTGCACTTTATGGTTCTTCTAACACTAGGCAGAGATACAGTAACCAGAGCAGATTATACAACAAACAGAAACTGATCAAAGCCCAACCAGGGATGATCGTCACCCAATTTCACAGATCAGGTGATCAGGCAAAGCCAATCACAATCTTGGCCTCTGTACATCAGCTGTAAACTGAGCTGGTTTATTTAGGACATAATGAATGGGAAGGAAATCAGAGCCGTGACAGCAGCTTTACACATTACAAGATGTTCACGGTGTGGAAATATGTTCGGGGAGGAGAGCAGTGGACATAAACTGCAAAGGAAAAAAGAGCGGGAGAATCAAGTGAAACTCATTCTCAGTGACAGATGCTGTTTGGATATTTAACGCTTGTCAAATAAACAAAGTGTAGTGGAAGAAAACCACTTTAAAGAGTTATTGCTGTACACAGTGTTCCCTACATTAAATGATTGAAAGATTAACTAAGCCCAGAGGTTTTGGCTAGCAGGCGTCTAAGCTGGAAATTCCCAAAAAAAATGCCTTGATATGCACATTAGTAGCATCACATTACACTTTCAGCACAACCAAAATAGCTGACTGTTAATCACTCACATTGTCCCACCTCATCTCCCTCTTCCCTGTTCCTTTCCCCCTCACCCAGGTGTGTAACACTGCCCCTCTCTTTTAAAAATGTCCCTTCTAATAAAGTTTTTCTTAACCGTCCTTAGGGAGGGCTGGAGATAGTCACTATTATGCAATAACATAAATGTATTTATTTTATTGCAATAATAAAACATGCATAGCTGTCGTAAAAAGATTGCACTACATGTAGTGTTGACCTTCGACAGCATGTGCAGACAAGTAAATAATAAATGAAATGCCTTGATTATGGGCGGGGCTCCTGGAGCAGTTAAGACACACCCAGTTACTCTCTAACCTCAGCCTTTTAGCTACGAGCTAACTACCAAGCCAATACTCAATATACCTATCTATTCATAGTTATCCTCTTAAGTTCAGGTGGTAGTTTTTTAGGAGGGGCGGGGCTAACAATGGTGGCTCGTGATAAAAGTTGCTTTCAAATAGTCATCAGCCTCCATTTTAGCCAATAGCAAAATTTGATTGTAATAGCAGGGTTTTTAACCCATAGAGGGCAGTCTCTGTCACTCTTTAGTCTTTTAAAACAAAATACCACAAATAGAAATATGCTTCATGCACAAATGTGTTTTCAGAAAAAAGTGGATTCAGACTATCTGATGATACGATGCAATTTACTATTTCCCGGTCACGATACGATATATCCCAAAACAAAACAATACAAGAGACATTGCAATATATCGCGATATTGATAATTACAAATTTCACTTTTACAAAATGGTATGAAATACTATTTATTTTTTTTAAACTTGCGTAAATAAGTAAATGGTAACTAACCAATATCAAAAACAAGTGGTGCAGTATGTGTATCAAACTGTCCAATTACATTTTTCAAAAAAAGTTCAACTATAGCTTCTACAACAGATTCTGAATCTGTTAAGTTGTTAAATTCTTAAAAATAAGTAACCACATACACTACATCTATGAAAGTGCGATAATTGCGCAGTGAAATATATCGCTGAATCGACTTTCTCTTACAACCTTAATACAGACGCGTGTGAGCGTGCCAGTTACAAGCCGAGGCTTACAAACTGTTAACAGCTCACGTTGCCACAGACACATGCATTCTCTGTGCTCATTGCTCTTCAGTCTGCTCTTTGGTCAAAGTCTGTGCGCGTACATTTACTGGTGCATCCATACTCCAACATACAACTTGAAGATATGTCATAGTTTTCCCAGCATGTCCAAACAAACAAACTGCAAAAGTGTAAATTAAGGGGCGCAGATCAAATCTGGGATATGACCAACAGCATGAGAAGCACAGAGAGGGAGAGTGAAATAAAACCAGTTTTGGATTTTATTGGTAGCAATTTAGCAAAAATTATTACTACCTACATCTATATCACACTGGGCTTTACACCGATCTGATCGACTATATCGAATCGGCCGATTTTTTTGCATTTTATGCAATTAATGTGATCGGCTATAATGTCTTAATTCACCGATCCGATCAATGACGTCAACGTTGTGATGAAATTTTCTGTAGATTCTCCCATTGCATTGTTTTATCATCTCATTTACACCAAAGAGTTGTTTGCTTTATGTGACACGTCTTTATTTCAATCGCATTTGTGCACAAAGGTGAAAACCTACGAGCGAACGGCGAAAATGTCGATCGGTTGGAGCGAAGCGGCTAAGCGCTGGACTTCTTCCCCAGTTTACTGGCTCTGAAAACAGGGGAGTAGCGTGTGCTGTTAAGTGTGTGTGTTTGTCTCACGCTTACTTTCGCTTTCACACCGGAGACTTCTGTCCATTTCAGGGCGGTGGTGAACATAGAAGCGTGCGTGTGTGCGCCCCACCTCCGCTGTGCACATGTAAATATGGAAGTCATTTTTTGTAATATCTGTATTTTACTTGAGTATTATATTTGGGGGACACTTTTTACTTTAACTCCACTATTAAAGGCAGGGTAGGTAATTTTCAAAAGCGAACATTATTTTGAATGTATCGTCCTCTGAGCCATGTCCCTCACTCACATGCACGAGTACATGCTCCAATAGTGGACCTCAGCTCATCGCTTGTATTGTGTAGAAACTTTGTCGTCTCGTGTCTCAATCAGCGATAAGTAAACACTAAACTTTATCATAATATATGTTAAAAAACGTGACCAAAAACTGAGTTTTAACTCACCGGTGACGCGCTTTGAGTGAACCGTCTAGAAACACGGACCGCTGTGTGACTGCACAGCAGAGCACAGTGAATGGAAGCATGTTGATCAGCTCCTTTTCTTACCCAATAATTTCAAAGTGAAGACAACAACAATGATGAGTAGCTGCACATTTGTTTCAGCACTTACAGTCCCTAGCATTAATATTTCATTGTGTTCTTTTATCCATCCACTTTTTATTTCAAAACCTAAAATCCACAAGTGTTATGAGAGCTGATATTGTCGGTTTTATGTTTTTAAAAGCTGTTTTTAAAGCTTTGATTGTGGACAGCAAAATGTTTAGTTTCTTGTGGGATTTATGCTGCTCATTTGAGTTTTATTTGGAAGTCTTTATTTTTACTGAATAAGCTTTTGTGTTAGATCAGATTGAGTTAGCAGAACAAGCTAATATTTTAGTTATTTTTATATATATTTATTTCTTTTGTTAGATTTGGTGATTTGATATAAATACAGATAATAGTGATACATTTGTTTGGTTACTTCAATGAATTGATACCGACACACTGTATATACCTTGTTTAAAAGTATAAAATAGCCACAAAATGAGGAAAAGAAAAAAGATGCAAAAAAATGTGATAAACGTAATTGTGGATTAATGGAATCGTAGCACCTTGAACCGAAATGGAATTGTGGGGTCCCTTAGATGCCACACCTCTAAAAGTCAGGCAGTAACAAAGGTTAAAAAAAACAACTTTAGCTTTACTTCACTAATTTTGGCCTTCAGAGTTATGTATGGGGGAAAAAAAGCGTATTAATTTGTAGTTTAAGGGCCACGCACCCCCACATAACAAATGACAACAAATGTTATGTTCAAGTCCTGCATGGAAATTATTTAACTCTTCCACTCCCTCACAGTCACAAGGCTGCGTTTAGGCCCCAAAAAATGGTACCGTCTGATTTTACGAGAGTCTGTATCAGGTAATACCGAAGGAATTTGGTCGGTACCTAAAAAAACAACCTGAATTCATATGATCGGATCGGTGTTTTTTTTAAACTCACTGATCGGTGACTGGCCCAAAAATCCTGATCGTGTAAAACCTATATCACACACACATCATTTATATTGTTTATCTTTGGAAAAAGTTTGGACCCTGACCTTAACTTTCAACCACTTTAAAAAGAAAACAAGGTTCTAAGACAAAATATGTAAAAAGTTTCTATTATGACGTTAAAATTGCTCAGTCTGACAGTCTGTAGATGAGCACAGACTTTCAGCTGATGCCTGGTTCACACAGATTGAGCGCCACCCCCTGGCCAACGCTGACGCCACATGCTTCAGATCATCATCTTTGATCGTCTGAATGTGAGCGACCACATGTGACCTTGAATGCTTTGAATTATAAATTGTCTTCTAATGCATCGTTTGTTTTGACTGTTTCTCTCACATGCCTGTGCTCACTATTCAAACACACTATCCATCTGTCAGTGCATGAGTGCGTGCATGTGTAGGACTCCAGAGGTGGACTTGAACTTTGGACTTGGTTGATTTTTAAATATTTAAATCATACATTTGTTTGAGTGACAAATGATCTTACAGCTGGACATTCTGAAGTGTAAACCGATGCCTAAAAAGAGTAAGCAATTAAAGTCTTGGAGGAAAAAATGCAAAAACAGCACAAACCGCACGAGAAAGTGTGTGCATGTCATTACCGACCTGGTTCTGGCAAGAATAGAAAGCCGGGGAAGAGAAAACAGTGTAAAACCTCAAGCAGTGTAAAAAAGACTCAACAAGAAAAGGAAAAAAAAAGGTTTAAAAAGCAAACTTTAAGAGTTTAAGAGGATCTTTGATGTGTATCAGAAGAGGAAAGCAGCTTTGCGACTGGGACGACAGTAATTTTTAAGTCAAAGCAGAAGGCTGCATGACTGGCTGCCTTACTGGCTGCCTGGCCGACTGCCTGGCTGACTGACTGTGGTCTTTGATGGCGTTTGCTGTTTGAAGTGGTTTTCGGGGGATGGGAGCAGCGTGTGGTGTCAGTGGGACAGGGGAGGTGCTCGGGGAGAATGGAACGGCGAGGAGAGGAAGATGGTGAACGTACAGGACAGGGGAAGCCCAGGATGGGAGGAGCAGAGGATGGATGGATGGATAGACGGATGGAAAAAGAGAGAGAGGAGAAAAAGAATAGAGGAAATTAAGAGAAAGTGGGGAAGGAGTCATGGATCAGAGAAGCAGCGCAGATACGTAGCTAGAGGGATCAAAGGGATGATAAAGAAAAAGCTGACTGAGAAGAGAGAAAAGAAGAAAATAGGAACTGTACGATAAAAAGTTGCAGAGGAAGGCAAAACAAGAAGTGACAATGAGGCTGAGGAAGTAAACCTGTCAAATGTGCATCTGACATTCAGCGTTTGACGCCTGGACACATTCACACCTCCCTCAATACTCCAATCATTTAGGTGACGTTAGCTCCCTCTGATACGCTGCCAGCTCTCTTTTATGACTTATTTCCTGATCCAATCGCTCCTGCGACGCTAAAAGCACACAGTGTGTAAACGTAACCGTTTCCCTGAGGTCGGAAAGCTGACATCATACCAAACAAAAGAATTAAACTGCACAAGTTTCTCTTTTTCTAGCCTTTTCTGAGTTATCAGCAGCAGCTTCATTCTCTGTTAGGCAATAATATTTTTATGAAGTGTATTACAGTAATTCTTTTAAAACGATAAGACAAAATCTAGCTTGTAGATCCTTAGAAGTTGATCATCACCGTTACATCCGGTGACTGAATACTTTTATTTTTATTTATTACTCTACTTGATTGACAAAATAAAAACTGAGATTGTGAAGACTGTAAAAACTTGTTTTCACAGTGTAAATGTACAATAAAGTAAATACTTTTCTTTCTTTTACATATCCTTGCTACTAAAGTGGTAAAACTGATGAATGCAAAACATATTCATCCATAATACTTCATACATAATACAAGCGAGCGAATCAAATGGAAAAATAACACATTGGATGTTAATGTGTTTTTAATCTTCACAGGTGGGCTAGCACATTTTTAACCCTCTCTTTCACATGAAGAGGAATGTGTTTAGTCAGTGTGTAAATATGTGGATGTGTGTGCGTGCGTGCGTGTGTGCGTGTGCGCTGAGCAGAGAGTGGGATTCACAGGTCAGATTAAGGTGGTACCAGGTGATCACAGGTACAGGGAGGCAGCAGCACTGGGGGAGACGCAGATGGCTGACGTCTCCCACGTATGTCTGGTCTCCAGTCCAAATTATTCTTTTTTTTTTCCCCCCTCACCTGCGCTGATAAAAGCTGTTAGCATGTCGGATACTGACACAAACCAGGCAAATTGTTTCATCTAAGAAGCCTTTCATCCCTTTAGGAGCAAATACTTGACTTAAAGGTGTAAGTCAAGAATTAGTGCTCAAGCAAAACCTTATGGAGTCATTTCTGACGGATATGATTTTTCAAACAAATCAATGTCGTCAAGAGTAAAAGTAATGTCTTTGAACAAAGGTAATATGATTGTACCTTATAGCAGGGATGGGCTGCAGTGATTAGTCATATTAAATTCTCGTGTCAAATTTTCTACCTTGTACATATTTATCTTTATTACTTTTTATTATTGTTACTACACTTTTTATTTTGTCCTTTGTTTCAAATTTTTTTTTTTTTTTTTTTTTTTTGCTTTTTGTGGCATCCAGTGTGGTGAGCAAAGTAGAAATTTCATTGTGCAGGGAAACATATTTCTTTACTGTGCACATGATAATAAACACTTTAAATTTTGAATCTTTGAAAAATGCTTTGATCTTTGAAAACTAGTTCTAATCCACATATTATTGAAAAGTGTAAAATGTAAGGGGTTTTCTTTGGCATCATCTCCTGAATTATAATGAATATAGAATTATTATGAATTGCTCTGTAATCAATTACATATAAGTCATAAGCTCTGCAATCAAACCTGATGTCTAATTTTTTTAATATTATTTTTTATATATCAATCTTCAAAGATAATGTCTATTATTGTACCAGTCCATACTTTGTTATAAAATACAGCTATGTGGCCATGAAGGA
Organism: Gouania willdenowi; assembly: GCF_900634775.1. Lineage (NCBI taxonomy): Eukaryota > Metazoa > Chordata > Actinopteri > Blenniiformes > Gobiesocidae > Gouania > Gouania willdenowi. The sequence continues at coordinate 12,528,502 of NC_041048.1, read as the reverse complement.
GGAAAGTTTGAGTAAGAGCAGAGCAAACAAACAAAAATATAGCAGAAGTAAAAAAAAAAAAAAAAACATTTTATTTGCTGTTAAATATTAAATACAAAATAATACATCAGTCAAATATAAGTGAATGCATTGGCAGGTTTGAGGTCTTTTATGTCAGCACTTAGAATAAGGACCGATCTCAGCACAAATACAGGAAATAAGTCATTTTGTGTATTTTTGTCATTTTGTGTTTTTGGAGTTATTTGTGATTTTGGTGATGTTTCCTGTAATTTTGGTGATGTTTCCTGTAATTTTGGTGTCATTTAGTAGGGATGTCCCAATACAACTTTTTCCACATCCAATATGATACCGATATTGCAGCCTTGAGTATTTGCCGATATCGATACGATATCAGCACAAATCATACATACTTTTATTACTTTTTTTGTTGTGTGGAATTTTAGAAAAAGCTTGATTATTGAAAAACAGACCCATTTATTATAAACCAATGGATGACGTATAATTAACCTTTTAGAATAAGAATGTTCTACGATTGAATAAAATTAATAAAAAAAATAAAATAGAAGATATTGAAAAAATAATTCCAAAAAAAACAATATATATTATATCAGAAATGTTAGATGCAGTCCGATAATTCGTTTTTTGGCTGATATCGAACCGATATCAATATCGAATCAAGACACCCCTATTTCTTAGCTATTTATGTGCATTTGTAGCGGTCTTTTGTGTATTTTGAGTAAATTTGTGCTTTTGTGCATTTTATTGTGATTTAGTTTGTTTTTTGAAGTCATTTTGTGTATTTTTTCTGCTGTTTTGCATATTTTTCTTTCACAATGTGTGTTTTTGGAATCATTTTGTCGCTTTCTTGCTGCACATAACTACGTATACACCAAGGCTGCATCATGTTGGCCACCAGTTGCCCATTTCTGTCATAGTGGTTTGCTCCCACAATAAGGACCTGTTTGGCGTCTGTTTAGCCTGCGCATGGTCCGCAGGATGAATGAATGAATGAATGAATTGATCTCTTTTACTCGCTAACCCTAGCACACTCAGTCCACTGATAGCACATGCCTTTTTCTTTATCTCTGCGCTCTCTTTGCCACCCATCTGGCCCTTGTAATACATGACAGCTGAGGCAAGGTTTCCAAATCTAATTTGAGGTGTGACAAAAGAGCACATATCTATAAATTGAGTGCTGCCTTACTGGACTGTTTAAATCTCTTTCTTCCAACATGTGCAACTTATCTAACACACAAACCCTAACCGCCTGCTACAAAGGAAGCGCCATAAATAGACGTAATAGTAAAAAACCTTGGCAAACGGATGATGAAGAACACAATAATGACACTACATAAAAAACGTCATGAATAAAAAAAGGATCAGCTTCAATCGTCAAAATCAACTGTAAAGTAGAACTTTAAAGCATATAAAACCTCTTTGTAAATATAGAATGTATAATGATGAAGGTGATGTTCAAAGAGGTTGGATGTTGGGTAGATTTAACCCTTTACACACGCACACCACACATATTTTATGGGTTCAAGCTGACACAGCAGTATTTCCTCCTTTATTGATATTATCAGCATATTTTTGCTGCTGATTTAAATTCTTTAAACTTTTTACAATCTGTGAGACAGAAAAGGTTAAAGTCCCTAATGAAAATTGATATTAAAGTAAAAATAAACAGCACATGAACATGATAATGTCTGTGGTTGAGGAAAAGTCTAAATACTGGTGTCATTTGATACCATCCAATGCCTGATCTCTTGACTTAAAGCCTCACATGGTATAAAATTGCTATAATATCGTCAAAAACAAGTTAAGGTTGATAGAAGTGTCCTATGAACATTGACACTATTTTAGTGCAACATTTCTGTAAATAAGTGTCAACATACCAATGTAAATGAATAAGTATCTCCAATAGTGCTTTCTGTAAACAAAAAATAGGGTTTTTTTTACCAGTGACACCATTATAGTGCAGTATTCCAGCAAACAATATATTGGTTGCTTCAACAAACAGTGACAAAATTTCTGTGAAGTCCTACCTGCATATTTTAGTGAAAAAGCAGAAAAGGTTTTGAAAAAAAAAACAAAAAAACAATACTAGTCAATCATGCGAAAAAATATTGCGATATATCGCCGTATTGAGATATCGTCACACTCCTATGAATAGCTGCTGCTATATTTTAGTGATGAATTTACAGTATTTACAGAATAGAAGTTTTTTTGCACCACAGACGGGAAGCTTATGGAAGGCTAGGCTCTGTCTTAGGAATTACAGTAATGTTCCTGGATCAGGCCATCCTGAAATGAAGCGTAAAAGCCCCATTAGAATAAAAATAAAAACGGGCATTTGCTGGCCAGTGTGTGACATCACTGTCTTACAGGCCACATGGACACAAGAAGTTTTTTGTTTTTGAAATATCCATTTTATGATTATCTACCTATATTTAGAGCTAAAAATCTCTAAGCTAATAAAAAGACTTTAATAGATCCATAATGGATGAAATTAATTAAATGACATGATTTAGTTTAAAAATAAAATAACATAAAACAAAATGTATATATACATACAGTATATATTGGAATATTGTATGTGTATTTATCTTCTGTTGGATGCTTGAATTTGTTTATTATAAATCTTTGTGTTTTTGTCTCGTGGAAGTCTGTAAACAGGGTTAGGCATAATAAGTGTTAACTTCAGCCTAAATCCTTTCGGTCGTACTGTACATGAAATAATGGAAATGTTCAATAGAATGAAATGACTAAATAAACTACTATTACAGTTCCCACAAGTATTGCATTGTCCATCTATTAGCCTAAATCAGATTATGATTTAGAACTAAAATGGCACCCATCAAGCAAATCCCAAACTGGGTTTCCATTACTCTGTAAATGCACAAAATCTAAATAGCGCAAGAAAAACTGATAATGGGAACACCTGAATGTCTAAAAAACACTCAAATATCGGTTTAAACGTTTTGACGCTTTCATGAAATGTGCCGCAAAAGCGCCATGGAAACATTTTTTTCCGCAAATGCACGTTACAGGATGTGACGTACCTGGTCACGTGACCACTTTTCTCTGAGAAAACATGACGCGGTACGTGTAAACAGAGGAGGAGACCGAGACGTTTCTTAGCATTATACTTTCAAATTATTAGCGCTACATTAAACGTGAAACAACAACGAAATACAGAGTGTTATGAGGAGGTTTTGGGCACCCGTCAATTTGCAGAGAATTCTCGCGGGATGAGATTTCACGGGAGTTGCGAGGCTCCTGCTCAAAATAACGTTCAATGGAAACACGTTCAAAGCACAATTCTACTTCGTCAAACATTTAGAAACATCGCTTTTATTTTGCAAAAAACTGTAATGGAAACCCAGCTACTGTCATTCTTGTCTGATGACGAAAAACAAAAATATCAGAAATGTAACTTTATACATAGTAGTGGGACTCCAAATACCACAATGCAATGCCGTAACGTTTTCCAAAGTTCAAGTCACATGACCATTTGTGGAAAACAAAATCCATAATTTGTTATGGAGTGAGCAGCAATTTAAACCTTTGACATTTGGCTGTGAGTAAAATCTCCAGTTTCTTCGGAAGTAATACCTTTGATTTATTGATCTTTGAGGTCTATACTTTGTTTTTATCTATGCTATAAAAATGTTAGCGATGTCCTTTGCAGCTTTAAGTATTTTAAAAAGGATTGAGGCTTCTATTGTGCACAAACAAGAACATTATGTGTGAAATATGCAGATTTGAAAGCATTCATCTTGTGTTGGGGCAAATCAATGCTCCCCAGGTAAACTTGGCCATTTTACCATGTCCTTATTGAGTTCCTGGATATAGCCTATGAATTTTGTAGTGTAACATGTATGAAATGAAATGTATTAGAGGAATTTTGCAGCCGTATACTCTTAGAGGCAATCGCTTGTATGGCAGCCATCTAGAAAGAGCATAAAAGTCATGGGTCTGCATTGGCTTTCTTAGAAACAACCGAATAAGCAATAATTGAACAAACATATGAAAAATACCAGAGGGAATCAATCAAGGGATTCCCCGTTCCTGTGTGTGCTAAACACACATAGAAACACAAACTGAAGAATATTGTCACTTGGAGCCAGGAAGAACAGTAGCCACGGAAACGATCCACCATTCTGTCTCTACCAGTGTTGGGAACGTTACTTTAAAAATAGTAATTAGTTGTAGTTACTCACTACTTGATCCAAAAAGTAACTGAGTTAGTAATTGAATTACTCTATAATAAAAATAACTCATTACCAAGGAAAGTAACTATTTGCATTACTATTAAAAAAAAAAATGTTGCTATATGTCAAAGAATTCAGATTTTTTAGATGCGTGTGTCGTTGTGAGGTGCTTCATTAAATTTGAGTTGCTTACAACGAATGTCGACAAAGTCTTCACACCTGTATATAATATAACACTTCACATACACGTTCTTGCCTTTGACCACAATTAATTTAAAGTAGCGTTTGTATCGCCAGCTTAAAAATGCCAACTTTTCATCAGACTGCTCCACGCTCACCATCTCTGCTGCTTCATCAAATCTGTAGTGGTTGTGTGTGTGTGGCGCGTGTGCTGGCACATGTGTAAAAACACTGGCTCTGATTGAACATGAACGCTGCCTTAGCCAATCATAATCGCTCACCTTGTTTTTAACCCACCTCCTCACTACAGCTGAGTAAGAAGCCAGGGGAGCTTTCAATCAATGCATGTAACGCACCACATTTGACGTTCAGTAACGTTAACGGCGTTGTAACGGCGTAAAAAGTAATTAGATTACTCCGTTACCGTTATTTTAAACGCCGTTATTTTAAACGGCGTTATTCCAAACACTGCTCTTTACCCACACGTCTCCTCTCCTCTGTCCCTTCATCGATTGCCTTTCACACCAAAGACCAGTCGTTTGCCATCACAGCCCCTCTGCCAACTTCATCATTTCCCCCACAACCTGTCAAACTCCACTCTGTCCTCAGCCCCTCCCACCTGCTGATTCTGTCGCCTGAGTTGAGCCCCTTGAAGAGTCTAATAAACGGTGGTGCCTGGCCTCTCCATTGCTGTCTACTCTAACCATCTCCTCATCATTGAGTGCTGATACATCTGTTGCTACAGAAGAGCTCTGTCCAAAAGACCTAGCCTTCCTCTGTAGCGTAGAATCCCATCAGTCTTTAACCTACCAAAGAATCCCCCCGTTCTCCCTTTTTTCTGTTTCCCATTCTTTTGTTTCTTGAGTCCTTTGTGTACAGTGTGCTATGCTCACTGTGGCAGCACCGTGCCAGAAAAACCCACACACACACACACACACACACACACACTCTCGGATGTACACAGTCACAGACACACAGCTGGGCCCCAGCTGTATATGAAGACTTGGGTTTGGAAATCAATGAAGGAGAAAGAAGTAAAGGGGAAAGGAGTTTAAATAAATTGGCACTTGAAAAAAGAAGAGAAATGAGAGAGGGAAAACGAGAGAGAGAGAGAGATCTTTAAAAAGACATATTTTTAGTTGCAGGGTGTGGTTTCTAATGAAAGTGAAATGCAATGGAATAAGTTGGTGTTGGTGAAGGTGTGTTTAATCACTGTTAGACATGATTAAAACATAAAGAGTCAGGAATGTTCTGGAATAGATAAAACATTTGGGACCAGAAGAACTTTCACACACATTTAAAAAAAAAAAAGTAAAAAAAAACGTAGTTTCAACAGCAACAAGTCCGTTAATAAACAGCCTAGATTCTGCAATGGGGCAATTTCGTAGAGAGATGCAGGAATAACTGCGTCAAAGCAACTAAGCATGTTACAAACTTTTTATATATATGTTCGTCTGAAAAATATGCAAACAATAATTCAGTTTGTGGAAAAAATCAAATCTAAGCCCCACATTGGGAATACATGTTAAGCAGCATCAGTAAAGATATAAAAAACAACTCAAGTAAATGTAAGAAAACCTAGTTTCAAGTTAAAAATGACCTCAGAGGTCATAAAGTCACAGCTTTGACTGCCAAAGCATCGAATCTTGTAAAGTGGGTGTTAAAATGTTGGCTTTTGTCATGACTCAGCTAATTAAATCACACACTTTTGAATCTTGAGTTCCTCGCAGCCATAAAATATGGCCTTCTCCTCAAATGTACGGGCTTCATCTCCTCAGCCCACGACTGTTTTTAATCCTACAGGAACGAGGACCTGTCATTTCCTCGTATTGTCTGATATCGCTGTACATTGACAGTTTTATTAGAGCAGACGGAGACATAATCAATAGGCGCCTTGGAGACAGAAGAAAAGCCAGCCTAGGCTTCTTCTTCTTCTTCTTTCTTCTGGTTTAGAAAAGATCCCTGAATCACTGTCGTCTTATGAGACGAGGCCTGCCAAATTCATTTGGTTTTATCAAGAAACTTTAACTCACATGGTCGCCTCTAGCCCAGCACATTCCAGGCTATGCAACAAGCTCTCGTGCAAAGCGAACATGTGGACATACCAGGTCAACTTTACACTTAAAGCTGCTACCTGTGATAATGATTTTGTTAGATAAAATCATAGAGTATTCCTCATAGATCAGTGTTACCCAAACTTTATTGACCCATGTACCCCTTTTAGCCTTTAATTCTTATCGCAAGTACCCCTTAGCTTATGTTATACGTTATATATGTGTGTCAGCAGGCTCGTCTAAACTCTTTCCTGAGTCTCGTCCAATGCCAACCTTGAATTTAGGCTTTTTTATTTCATTTGTTTCTGATGTTTTGCTCGTTTTACAATTGCAGCTTCACCTTTTGTTGTATTTTAAAGAGTTGTGCCACAAATTATTATTGATGGATGAGAAAAAAAGTCTGTGTGCATGTAAAAAATATATATATAATAGTAAAAAAAAACTGACAAATAATAGTACCCCTAGGAGTACACATGTACCCCAGTTTGGGAACCACTGTCATACAGTAGATGAATGAACTAAACATCAAAAAGGTTGAAATTGCTGCTTGAAAGTTTGTTTTCATCTCCACCGTAAACAGTCATTTTGTTGACATTTTTCTGTTGCATTGTGGGATGTGGAGTCATGGAAACGGATGCTGAAAAGTGTATTTACTTTATTTTGATATTACAGGGAATACTGGAACAAAAATGGTGTCAAGAGAATCACGATATGAATGTTATGCTTCCATTTACGGGACTCCACATCCCACCATGCAATGTGCGAAAATCTCAGCCGATGCCGTGTTTACGGTGGAAATGAAAACCAACTGTAAAGCAGCAATTTCAACTTTTTTCCTTTCTTTTTTTGAGTTAATGATGTTCATTGATCTATGAGGCATACACTATGGCAGAGGTGGGCCACTTTCATCACAGCAGGGCCACATTATCAACATTCATGTCAGCATTCAGAATAATGAGCGATCTGAGCATTATTACAGGCAAGAACAATGAGTTGGTGTCATTTCATGTCATTTGTCATTGTGTGTATTTTTCCTCTCATTTTGTGCTTTCTGTTGTTGTGTTGAGTGTTTTTACTGTCGCTTTGTGTGTTTTTGAAGTCATTTAGTGTATTTTCCTCTCATTTTGTTTGTTTGACGGTTGTCAATTTTGTGCGTTATGAGCCAATATGTATATTTTTCTTGCCATTTTGTGTTTTCGGAGCCATTTGTTGTGTATTTGTTTGCTGTTTTTTTGTTGTCGTTTTGGATTTTGTAATTAAAAAAAAAAACGTTTTGTTGTTTTTTTTTTGTTTTGTTTTGTTGACATTTTGCGTCTTTTGAAATTATTTTTGCTTTGGTGGCTGCTCAAAATTCGAGCAATGGCCAGCAGTTGCCCATATCTACACTATGGTTTTATCTAATATAACATTTCGGGGGTAGCAGCTTTAAGTAAGCAAACGTATCATCAAATAAAAATCAATGGTGACAAATCCATTGACGACAAAAAGGCTATAGACACAGATAGGGCACAGTAGAGAAAAATGCATCATAAAAACCTTTTAAAAAATTTTAGAGTGACAATTTAGTCTATGTTTATAGTCATTTTGCAACAAGTTCTGTCATTTTTAAAGAAGGGGGAAGGCGGTAACTGATAGTGAGTTGAGGTTAGTGAGCTGACTCATGTTGGTATAAGTTTCACTGCTGTTGATAGCCATCACGGTACTGTGACTGTTGATTTGTGAAATAGTGTGATTGGTCAACAAACTGCTATGTGACAGTTCAAGGTGTGCACCATGTGTGTGTGTGTGTGTGTGTGTGTGCCCATCAGAGAGGCTCTCACCCCAGTGAGACTTCACTGAGCTTCACACCTTAAAGAGTAAAATGAGGAAACACTTTAGTTAAGCTAATAAACAAGTAAAATCTCTAAAGACTCCTAACAGGGAACAGAGGTTGAATAGTGGATAAAAGTGCACACAGACACAGTTACATGACTTTTACCTCTGACGGTTTACGCACACACGGGACTTTCTGCTCTTCAAACATCTGCTTTAGGACGTGAAATAAACGAGAAATTAAAAACGACTCGATTTATGAAGTTAGATTGATGTCTTGTCCTTTAGCAAGAATTTTAGAAATCATTTTATATCGACTTTATGTAAATATGTATATTTTCTTAATATTTCTATTTTTACGGGAAATTGATTTTCTGCAGGGGGGAATATTGAAAAAATTGTTTGTGTGAAATAATAAAGTGAGGTTTTTTTTTTTCCTGTACTTGAATAGAATAAGTGTTTGCCACCTGCCTGTATACAGGTTTCAGCAGATTTCTTTGTTTCAGAAGCAGTTTAAATACAAGAAGCTCCCCTGAACAGAGTTTTTAGGAAGTGACTTCTATGATCGAGAGATGCTATGATAAGATGTTTCATAATTATGTACCAAATGAAAAATAATACAAGGCTTCAGAGAAGACGTATAATCAAAAAAAAAAAAATTGCATATGAATTCAAAATTGTAGTTATAATAATTATATAGTAAACATTTTGTGAACTTATTCTTTTTTAATTTGAATTATTGTAAGATCTTAACAACAAAAAAAAAAGGTTAGGGACGTGATATATTTTGACACTAAAGTTATTTATCTTTAAAAGATAAAGACCAACTGAATTTAGGGAAGAAAGGGTAGTTTAATAGCTGAAGGTACACGAAAACAATTCATCTAAAAATTAAAAATTAAAAAAAAAAACTACTTTAGACACAGTGTAAAATAAGACAGTCACTGTTTGTAGGACATGCATTTGTTATTATCTAAAATTGGACTTTCATGTCCAACTTGGACACAAAAGTAAACTCGGAAACCATTTGGCCTGTTTTTGCACAATTAGAAACTCGGAAAATGTTTATTTTTGTTAACTGTAAATAGTTTTATACATTCTAAATTGTATATATTTGCTGAAAAATCTGTTATTCATGTGAGCTTTCATTGTTTTATTCCTACTAAATATCAAGAAATATATTTTGTTTGTGTTTTTTTCTTCATTTTAAAATGATATGACACTGGTAGTACATGTAATAAATGGTTTTTTTTAAAACCCTACCTATTATTGGAAGTCTAAAGTGTTATGGAAAACAGGGTAAAATCACTTATTTTAGGTCTTTTACTGACCATTTTATAGACAAATGATGCTTTTAGTTGTTATGCTGCAAAGAAGTAGAACAAACTGAAGTCAGCATCACATGGGGACATTTTTAAATCCAAATTAAAAGCACTCTTTTCCTCTACTGCGTATGACTGAGAAGGACATTTTTGGTCATGTTGTTGATGATTTTATGTTTTCGTTGCTGATTTTAATGTTTTTTTAAGCTGTTAAATTATTTCTGTTGCCCTTTTTGATCAAGTAAAGCACATTGAGTTGCCTTGTGTATTAAATGGGCCATAGAAATAAATGAGCCTTGCATATTACAGGTGTTAAAGGGTTAAATACAGTCTAAGAAGAGTTTTTAAAGGCTTTCCAAAGCAGGACAGTCACATATTTGGTCCACAGTTTAAACCATTGATGTCCAGCCTCATCTCCCAACTTCACCATCAACTCAGAGTCACTGCGTGAAGTAGTTTAAAACTAAACTTTTAGTAATGTTAGTTCCTAGTGAGGACCCGGGTCTCCTCTGTCCCCCCCATCGTGGTCCTCCAGGCTCCGTGTGAACCGTCCCTGCCCTGCCCGTGTCTTACCTCTGTTCCTCCGGGGGTTCGCTTGCTTCCGTCGCTTTCCCCGGCTTTCCTCGCTCGTCCCCCGGCTTTCCTCTGTCATTGTCGCCCCCCTTGGTAACGCTTCTCCGGTTGTCCGCGGGGCGGTGAGAGTGTGTGTCCTGCGTGGCTGCCGGAGAATGACTGACTGGTGCTGAGGCATCGCCCTCGGTCACAGCGGGAGACTCAGACCTTGAAGGGACCCCAGGCGGAGGCGACGAGCCGTGAGCGGTGATGTCAGCAGAGGTTGGCCCCCGAGGGCCGTCCTGGCATCGTAAACGAGCACCTACCCACGAGCAGTGCGGGGAGCCCCCGCATCTGCATCTGGACTGAACGGGAAAACCAACTAATTATAGACTAGAGTAAAAAGGAAAGTTCATCTTCAACGAGGGATTACATATGATAAATAGACCGTGCATTTTTTAGGTGTAATTCCTTTTCTGGTGAACAGCATTTTAACACACATGAGTTAGGAACTTTTATTTATTTATTTATTCAAAATACACACGTCACGTGGCTACCAGTCATCCCACAGTGCAAATACACTGGATAACCAGCTATCTATTTTAGTTTCGTGTATTCGATTTTAACATCAGTGTCAGTACTTCTTTTAACTTTATAAATGTGCAAGAAATTAGTCAAAAAATAACCAAGCAGAGTGGTTAAGTCTGTAGTGAGGAGAACATGCAAACTCCCCCCAGAGAGTTTCCTCACTGATGATTGAACACACACACAAATGTTTTATTGTGAGATGAAAGCATCACTGCTTTTTGATCATTATCAGCTATAGATATAAATAGATAGATTTTGTTCATGTGGATTTATGTTTTTTTTTTTTTTCTTTTTTCTTCTTAAGCATTTTCTATTTTGATAGTGCTTTGAGATGACTATTGTTGTGATTTGCGTTATATAAATAAAGTTGAGTTGAATTGAATTAGATGGATAGATGTTTAAAGAAACAAAAACAAAAAAAATACAGCTGGAAAAAGTTTATTTTATTTGACTAACTCTGGTCATACTGAGATATATTCTGGGTATAATCTTTTGTACTGAAGTGAATATAAATATTTTTTCTTTATTATCTAAAGTGCAAAAAGTGCCACTCTGCAAATCAAATGCAAAACAGAGCCTGAAAATTCATGAAGTCTAAAGTGAAAATCAAATCAGGTCATCATCTTTGCATTCTTTGAGAAAAAAAAAACCTGTGAACTTTGCATTATATTTTTTACTTGTTTTTTTTCCCCAGTCCTTACAGCCCAGATTTAGGATGTACATGTTCTTTTTCAACAATAACATAGAATGTCTACATTATCTGTCAGAAAACATGTTTTAATATTGTGATGTGTTTTTGCACGATAAATCGTCCCACCACTTGTATATACTGTATATCTAGTCTGCTGCAGATTAATGAGAACAGGTATAACCTATAGCAGATATAGCCCCCCTCCCCCTTCATGTTTTACAGCCATGACTGTTCCGTTAATCATGTCACCTGTGCTAAAGTTCCCCGGAGAGGACCCCGTCCTGAGGGGCCCATTCACCTCTGGACAGCTGAAAGGAAGTGGTGCATTCACCATCCTTTGTTTTGCAACCTGGACCGTAATCTGCTTTGCAAGTGAAAAAAACATCCGAAATAAAAGTGTAACGTAGCGTTCAGGGAACCCCCCCTTTTGCCCCCACCCCAACCTTCAAGCAGCTCTGGGAGATAATGCCAGCGGGCCGGGTAGCTTTTCACTGCGCATTACGCGTCCTGCTCCGGAGTCAGTGCGCACTAAACAAACAGCGATCCGACACAATGACGCAGATTAAGTGAGTTTTTAAAGACAGAGAGAAGTCAAAGGTGGATTATCAACACTGAGCATTTGAGAGGATCTGACTGTATACATCACTCAGACATGGAGCATTCTGATCATATGGCACGAATTACGCACAGTGGAAACCTTTGATCAACATTTACAACAACGTATACCAACTTCAAGATTTGGTTTAAATATAGTTTCAGTTCCTGTATTGGTATAAAACTTCACTTCATTTCTAATAAGGCTTCTCCCTTCAGTCGGCTGTTAAACAGGCATCTCAGTAAGTTGATCACATTTGTTTTAAATTTGAATTGATTGCAATAAAAATAAATCAGCATCTTAACAACGATGTCATTGTTCAACTCGTGCCAGTTTAATTTAACTTATAATTGAATTAATAATTAATATGGCCTCAAACATATATAACCACAGAAACCCTTAATACAAAAAAGCATAAAATATATTTTTAATTGTACATGAATGTGTCCATTTCAATTAAACCATTACAAACTTTAATGAAAAAAAAAATAGTTCTTGCCAAATTTCCCTACAAAAAGGTATATATTGTCTTATCTTATTATCCTTTTAAGTAGCCTTTTACATGGATTTTCACAATGGGTTAAAAAATCAAGTAAACTATTGAAATTCCATGTCCTGGCACCCTGTAATGCATCTACTTTGATTAAAACTTGTACACAAATGACTCAATAGCACACTTTTAAATATGACATATAATAATTCAGTGATTTGTAATTCAGTTTCCAACTGTTCTGATCTCTCATCACCCCTACATAGATAACCACAGCCCCCCATTAAGGTCATAAAAAAGACTGTTTATCTTAGTATTCTATTTTCCTATAAACACCTGAACATGAATTACACTTGAATGACTTCATTACCCACGCTGCTCTTTCATGTACTGTAATCAGAAATCCTTTTCATTTTTGGCTCCTTTACTCTGGCATTACCTTTAGCACCATAACGCCTTCCAATGTAGTTCCATTAGGGATTTTAATTTGCTGTGAATATTCTGTAGTGATGTGCTTTAACAAGGAAACTGCATCTTATTTGTACTCTTTTTTTAATATCGTTTTTTGATTTTGTCTATTACTGTGCATATCTACGCTATTTTGAGTGGACAAGTGACACTTGTGTCTCTACAAATGTATTAATAACTATCATTGCGATACAAAACTTGTGTTTTATTAGCAGTGGTTTCAATTAGCTGTGTGTTTCTCAAACTTGTTATATTGCGTCATGTCATTTTAAATATGCAACCACCCAAGTCTGCCCCACATGCAACACTGAAAAGAAACTTTAAGGTATTTGGTGTAAATTGCAATCATACTCAACCCTTTTCTATGTTTTTCCAACATTGCATGAGCCTCACAGTTAGACTTTTTTTCTCCCTTCAACAATAAAAGCCCCATGGTGAAATACAAAGGTATGGCCCTTTATACCTTCACCCACCACCACTGCTGGGGGTTTGTCTCCTAATGGATTCTGGAAGAGAAAGCATCCTGAAGGTGGGGAGGGAGCAGAGGCCCGAAGAAAGAGCAGGACAGAAAGGGTCATCATGGCCCCTTTTGTAGGGAGATGGATAGAGGAGAGGGAGGAGAAAAAGAAGGAGGAGTGGAGGTAGATGAGGAGGGGTGGGGGGCAATAAACTTTGCTACAGATGAGGGTCACAGAGGTGCAGAGGTGCCTCAGAGGTCCTGGGAGCTGTTCTCTAAATCAGTGTTTCTCAAATAGGGGTACGTGTACCCTAGGGGTACGTGATGGCACTACAGGGGGTACGAGAGAAAGAGAGAAACATTTACAAATAAAGCGTGGTCCCACTTCAAGCGTGAGATGACCGGAAATGATAAAAACTTTAGAAATAAATCTATTCAGGAGAAACTATATCATGGTTTTTCAACCTTGGCGACAGGACCCCATGTGGGGTCGCCTGAAATTTTGGAAAAATTAAAACACATTTTTGAAATGTTTAAATTATTATTTATGTATTTTTAATGAAAACATCACACGATCTTAAACAACTGTATTTCTATTATTTTAGTTTGTGAAATAAAAAACTAGTTCAACTAAACTGCTGTAAAAAAAAAAAAATATATATATATCTGAGCTCAAACATGATCAAAAACTAATTCTAGAGAAAAATGTCTTTGGGGTTGCCAGAAATTTTTAATATCAAAATGGGGTCACAATCCAAAAAAATGGTTGTGAACCACTGCACTAAAAACTGTTTCTTTCCACTTATTTACAAAATTAGATTCTTTAAAATGTGCGTTGTCATTTAGAAAACTATTTAAAAACAACTATAGATCATAATGATGGAATGAATAAGCAAAACGTTGTAATCGGAAAAAGGGGGCACTTGGATTCAGAAATAAGAGAAAGGGGGTACTTGAGCCAAAATTTCAATGCATCACCTGCAAATTTAAACATTACAATAATGTACTTTTTCATTTTTTTTTTAATGATTAACACCTTTAGTCAACCAGTTGTGCTGCATAACCGATGCAGTACAATTTTAGGCTTTAACAGTCTCGTTAAAGTAACCAGTAACACACACACACAAGAACACACACACACGAGAGCATGAAGGAAGCTGTCCCACTGGGGTTTTGTCCCAGTCTGTGGTCTATGGGTTCAAAGCTTCTTGCATGGGGAGGAGAGCCCTTACACAGCATATTAAGCAGGAGTTAATTATATGCCAACCTGAGTGACAAAGGAAAAGAAAAGCCTCCCTCTGAATGGCAAGACAAGAAAAGAGAAAAAGTCATTATGCTGCCCACATTTTTGCATTTGAAAAACTTGCTTCTTATTTTGGCATTTTATTTTGGCTAGGAAAGTGGAGATCACGTAGCGCAGGGAGGCGAGGACACTATCTTTACGTCTGTGCTGTCCATCATTGCATTATAGATATATTATTTACCCATAAACTTTCAAGCTCGGGTCACAAGACAAGACAGGTTTTCACAACATTGAGCTAAAAGTCAGTGGGAGCACTTGCCCTCATTGTATTAAACAAGGTTACCCAGTAAACTTTTGTCAATATTTAACCATCCATTTGTGAAAGAAGCCCACCTCTGATTTACCACCTCTCTGCAAGAGTCACCACTGGCACCACTTGAACCCTTTAATCCATGGCCGCCTTAAATTATAGGACTTTTGAATTAAAACACCAGTCACAAATAAAGTGACTTGGTAATCTTGCCAACGTCAGAAACATATAGATTAAAAACAAAAAAACAACAGAACAAATGGCTAATGAATCCAAAAACTAGATAAATGTTGTAGAAACATGTCCCAAACTACACATCTAGACCTTTTTCTGCGTCAACTCAAAGGGATGGATCTGGCATTCCTGTCTAACCAGCCTCGCAGACAAAGAAGTACAATGTCTATGTGTCGCCAGTGGTTTAGTATTAATTGTTTCTCCAGATGTGTGCCATTGAACTGTGCAGCCATAGAATTGTCAATCAGAATGGTTATTTTCTCTCTGTTGGCTCCTAATTCAGGAACACATGCCATGTGAATCCTTTTGAGTAAAGTAAGGTATTAAAATCACAAATCTGGATGTGCCAGATTGCAGATCAGTAGTCCATCAGGAAAACTTCCCCCTGGCCTCGGAGCGAGTGAGTCAGCGTTTAGCATCGCTGCCAGGCCGTAGTGGCTGCCGTGAGTCGACTGTGCCATGCCACAACACCACAATGCCAATATAGTCAAAGCACACTGGGGCCCCCTGAACCAGAATAAGCAACTCCGTACAAAGTAAAGGTAATGACAGCATCACCACCAGGTCCCAATCTGTTTATGTAGTAATTCAATACAAGTTCTCTAATATTCAGTGCATTGTGGTGGTGTGGGTGTAGCAAATAAAGCTAATGTTATGCCTATGTGTAAGATGTACAGTATGTAGTTTTCAAACATGCCTTATTTTAAAAGATAACATCACACACTATTATTACATTTTTATCAGTTACATGTGTGGTCTGTCAATACCACGTGCTATATTGATCAAATGTGTAATGGCCGCGGTGTAATTTGGCGTCAACCATATGTTGAAAGTAACACCATGAAATACACTGTAGTGATATTTTTTTTAACTTATTTTCAGTAAAAAAAACAAAAAAAACAAACATGTCTTGGCTAATAAAGTGCACATTCTCTCCATTAAAAAAAATACTTACCGGTACTTTAATTTGTAATTGCTTCAATTATTTAAATAGTAACAATAAATTACTGACGTAGATTGTTTTTAATTATTCAATTTTATTTATTTAGACCTTTTGATATGTATTTTTATGTTTGTTGTTTGTTTGCTAACTATATGTCAGCAGGAAAAAGTTTTTCCATTTGTAACTTGTCGCGATTGTCACTTCACCACAAGATTTTTCCCGGGTTGGTAGAGTGTTGCGTGCTTTACGTGTTGATGCATTAGAGACGTGAAGGTTCAGCTGAGTTGGAGCAAATGACTGTTGTACTTTTGTCCCATGTTACTTTTGTACCAGCTACCCACTTAAACATGTATAACCTGCCAATCCCTTGACTGTAATTTGCCACGACACGTGCTCCATTGTGAGATTTTGGTTCTTATTGACTGAATCATCACACTACACATTATGGGGGTGCATAATATGTAGTTAATGCAAAAAAGTTCCCAAGTTCCCTGTTGCAAATGCTCCATTTCACAACATTCAAACATGCTCTAGACTGAAATCAGGTGACTTACAGAGTGCTGTAAATGAATTAACGTGTCAAGGAAACCGGTTCAAATAGTTTAAAATAGATGTATTATATTAAAATATTTTTGAGCAATGACATTACCCGATGTTGCTCAATGGACTCCATTCCAAGGAGAATGAAGCCATTCTTTCTAATGTTTTCTGATGGATTCAGACTCAACATTTTCAAGGTAGATCTAGAGATTTTTTGGTTTTATTTATTTATAACAGAATTTGTGCATCGTTTTCCTGTTGTAGTCTGACATGAGAGCATTCGGTGTAATCACCTGCTATTCCAGTCCATCCATGATGCTTTCATAATAACACAATAATCGCGCACCACCAAGCAGCAGGCTACAAGTCCTCTCCCCCCAACCATACGTGCTATGTCAAGTTTTTGTTTTTAATTGTTTTCATGGGCTAATGCACTGAAAAGTTTTATTTTCCTAGTTCAACACTGTGCGCCCCTAAGGGAACATAGTGTAGGATCTGCCTTTTCCACCCTCTCCTTTCCTTCTGTTTTTCCATTTTTCATTTAAGGATACGGGGCGCCGCCCTTGTGGCGACCCACAGTTCTCCCGCTCCTGTCCCCCCATGTTATATGTGCTTGTTTTTGTGTTGTCTTTTGTCACATTGTCTTTTCATGTTTCTTGGATGGGATGTAACTGAAATGCAAATTTCCCCTTTGTGGGACGAATAAAGGATATCTCATCATCCTTTAAGATGAGTTGCCTTCGGACATCATTCAAACTATCGCTGGTCATCGATCAAGACACAAATTCTCTATGTGAGTAAAATGCCCCATTGTATAGGTGAATTCACCACTGAAGCCTTGAAACTAAGCAACGCAAACAAACAAACAAACAAGGCAGTGGCTATCCGTATAGTTGCCGTATAAATATACCGACATTCTATCCGTATGCAGCGCCGCTCATTGGCCAGTTTAGGTCACGTGATAGGTCAGTCATTGGCCAGTTTAGGTTACGTGACTAAGACTAAACCTAACCGTGAACCTAACCTAACCCTATCCCTACACACACTGCACACACTCCGTACTTATACACTTTCACAAACTCTTTTGATGAATGTGCACGGCATGGTGAAACCCGACATGCGTTGGCCCGTGTTTTGCCTTTGATTCCCTATTCCAAACTGAAAAAAATCCTAGGACTATTCGGGGGGTTCCAACACAATAAACCTAACCGTGATCCTAAAACGCTACATACGTTTACCAAAGTACACGTACGAGTAGCATAGGGGGTTGTCTGTACGGCAACCTTACAAATACACTTTCAAAAAACAAACACACAACCCAACCATTTGCAAAGTCAGCTAACACTGCTAATAGCACTAGAGTAGCCCTTTTAAAGCAGCACTTGCACCACTACTGCATCTTTAGCTACAAAACCAGAGATGAAATCCAACTGTGGGTGTTTTAACTAAACACTTTTAATCCTAATTCACAAGCCTGAATATCAATTGACAGATTCTGAACCACAGAAGGAGAAAGGAGGCCAGGAAAGCACTAGCCTAGAGGCTGATTGTCCGCCTTATGTTGATCATCATGGAAAAACGAGAAATTAGAGTAAAGGGACTGTGAGAAACCTCATTTTAAAGTATTAAGTTTCCTTTTGATTTTTTAATTACAAACTATTTGTCTGCAAAATCACTTATGGATTTGGTCTGATATTGTCCTCACTAACCTGTGCAATCGTTGTTAGCTTAAAGTGAATTAGCGTTAGCATTAGGCTATAGGTCGATGTTAGGAAAACCACTACATAGTTTTCCAAATACAGATGTATTTTCAAGAAGGCTGAAGTACATACATGAATAATAAAGCTTTACTTGATAAAGCATGACAAATTCTCCAGCATCCCATTGTATAAAGTTAGTTTGTTATCCTACTCAATTACAGGTACTGTTACAGTACTCGAGTGAAATTAAGTAAGTACAAGTAAGTCATACATAAAATACTCAACTACAAATAAAAAGTAGCTCAATGAAATAGTACTCGGAGTAAAAGTTACTTTCACCCCCCACGTTTATTTTTGGTAATAAATCTTGCCACGGTTCCCTTGTATACAGTAAACATCTCATGTATAAACTCCAAAAGGAAGAGACAAAATCTTGCACAATTGGAACCTAATTTATTTTCCTCAAAAGCATCTGTATAAAATAAAAAGTTTGTCAAAATGTACAATTCTTTTTTTAAATAAAATAACACCAATGAATTCAATTCAAAATAAACAAAAACTCTCAGGATCTAAGTATAGCTACATTTATGAACTTTAAAACTGAGAAAATAACCAGGATTCATTGTTGTTTTAGCACCGCGAATTACGTTTAATCTGGTTGGTCGGCTTTGATGTGATGTATTTGATTGATTGGCATTGTATTTCATTTTTTTGTAGTTTCACAATGTCTGTTGATCATTTTAAAACAAAAAAAATGAGAATTTACTCTGTAACGGTTGGGTGTAGAAATATAACAAATTGTTTTACTTCTTTTTAAACATACGTACCCATAAAAGCAACTGAATTACAGTAATGTGAGCACTTGTAATCAGTTACTTTCACCTCTTCCAGCCTATGTTTGAACTGTGGGTGACTCCTGCTCACACTGTGGTCATCCATGATGTCTGAAAACACAAATAAACCTGACCTCATTTCAAAGAGTCGTGAGCCAAACCCTGGGGAACTACTTTCTCTTTGTACAGTTTATAAAGATTTTTATTGAACACTTTTTTAAAATAATTCTTCGTAAAACCCAGATTGTTGTTGCTAATACTTTACGAGCAAAAATGTATCCTTAAAAACTAAAACCTTTGACAGAATCCATTGCCAATTCTACTGACCACAGAGACTGTCCAGACCCATAATGTGGTTGGTTTTAATTTTCATCAAGCCCAAATCTGAATTTTAACAATAGGTTTCCAGCCTCTGGAGATTAAAAAAAAGAAAAGAAAACGGTTAATATTAAAGTTTAAAAAAAAAAGAAGAAAACGTGAGGCCATTGGGTCAATCTAGGCCACATGTGTTCAACTCAAGGCCCTGGGACCAAATCCGGCCTTTTAGAGAATCCGATTTGGCCGGCAGGAGAACGCAAAAATTTAAAAACATGAAATATTATGTAAATTACCAAATAAACCAGCTGCAGATATCTCAAATTCACCAACTCCACAATATTTTTAGAGGCTTGCATTTTTCCTTTCTTTATATCACATGAATGCAGCCACTTTTAATTGCAAATTAAGGAAATAACTCTCATTCTTTTCCCACAAATCTTGCAATTTGTCACAAACGATACCACAAAATTCCTCTAAATTACAATTACACAAAAAAAGTTCATTAAGAATTAATTGAAAAAAAATAAAAATGTATTGATATTGTAAACCAGGGCATCTAAAATTCTACAGCCCATTTGAGGTCAAACTGCTCCATATTTGGCCCCTGAACTAACATGAGTTAGTTCGAGACAAACATTATTGGTTCTATTTTTGTGTTCTCTACTGCTCTCTACTGGAGAAACGTTGACATTGCAACCACACAAAGGTGGAACTGTACCATTGATTTAACTAATCTACAATAAATCACATGAACAATCTGCATTCATCAAAGACTGAACATGTTTATTCATAAAATGGTAAAATAAAGCACATATGTATAAAAATGTAGAAAAATTGTACACAAAATATAACACTTGGCTTTTAAAAAAATCTATTATAGTTGCAGCTTCTATTATAGCTTTACATTGCCAAAGGTGATATTTTTTGTCTGAATAAAGGATGAAGGTTTTTAAAAAGCACAAGCTCACTGAGAAGGCAAGACGTTCACCGATATATATAAAAAAAAGATCATTTACATACAAAACATCTCATACATTCTAAAACAAAAACAACAACAAAACAGCACTATCAGTCATTGTTCATGTGCTTATCACTAGTGTTATTGTGAAGTTGAAATATTACTGTGACACATTTCTCAGTCTTTGGTTGGTGCAACACTAAAGGTTAAATCCTGCACAGGATTGTGGGGTTTAATAGATTTGATTTGTTTGAATTGATGTTAAACTGTAAAGAGTCACGGGCATGCTGATTTGCTCTGGAAACAGCTTAAAAAACATGGTGATCATTGTTTCCTATCATCAAAATGAGGTTTGTGTGAATCTGACGGCATCAGTGCAGAGCAACTGTATAACATTAGTATTACCCAGGGCTGCAGATACAGTATCTCTGCATGATGCAGCTCCATAGTGTCACAAAGTACCTCAGTGTACCCAAAAAAACATGTTATTTACAACAGTCGAGGGAATCCATGGACGGTAATTGATGTATTTTGATCCTGACTGAGTCATGCAGTTCTGTTTGTGGATTAGAGCCATCGTGCACTGTGCAAATCACTTTTTTTTTTATTTTTATTAAATGTACCTCATAAATCTACAGCAATCAGCCATAACATAAAGACCACCTGTATCGTTTTGTATAGCTCCTTTCTTCTTTTGGAGACCCATACGCAACAAATTAAGGCCCATGTGTCAAACTCAAGGCCCGGGAGCCAAATCTGGCCCTTTAGAGCATCAATGCGGCCCAACTAATTCAGTTGTAGATATCTCAGCGTCTCCAAATACAAAAATTCTATTAAAATCCACAATATTTGCAGAGGTCAGTTTTCCGGTTCTCATATCACATGACGGCAGTCATTTTTTAATCTGAAATTGTTGAAATAACTCTCGTTTTTTTTCAAAATATGGCAAATTTTCCTCAAATTATTCCATGAAATCTCCCTAAATTCCCAAAATTAGGAACATTTATGTGAAGATCATGCAGGGATTGATATACTCACATTCCATACTTAATCATTTGCACATTATTTATGTGTGTAAGTGCAAACCAGAGCACATTAATGTTGAATTTGCTCTTTTTCCCACCTAAAATCTGTGGCCCACCTAAACTCAAACTGGTCGATATTTGGCACCTGGACAAAAATGAGTTTGACACACCTGCATTAAGGTATTACTATCTTTGTTCCAGAACCAAAATTCACTTTATTTAAAGCAACAGTAACATTTTTGTTACACAAGCTTAAGTTTTGGAGTCAAGCCACCATAGTTTAGCCCTTGACAAATAATTTTGAATACATTTCTAATCAAGTTCCAAAGTCTCAGTATATCCCACACAATCTATCTAACAGCTTGGTAAAGTGTTCATGATGTTATAGCTGATTGGTGTATAGACAAAATAAACCATTTTAAGCTTTTTAGTTGTGATCTGGATGAGTGTTGGATCATGTAAATGTTGAGTGACGGCGTTGTGGTTGATATTGTGAGGCACATTGATTTGCTATACGCAGGATGTTACTTTATAAGGTTGAGCTTTGCTCCTTTGATGTATCTTCGGAAATGTTCAGGCACTTTTTTGTCTTGTTTAATTATAAACACAACTACAAAACACACACACACACACACACACACACACACACACACACACACACACACACACACACACACACACACACACACAGCTGCTTTAGAAACTCCTACAGTAAACATGTTGAGTGCAAACTCTCTGTCTGGATAGTACACATGTAATACAAACACCAAAGTCCTGAGACGCTCTGTATGGGGAATATTGTTATGTGTAGATACTGTAGATCTGAGAATGTTTAGGAATACTGATTATTTGACATGCCTCTGCTACATGCAGTGCTTTTTCTCACAATAAAGAACTTCTACAGATGAATGAATTAATAAAGTAGCATTCAGAAAGTATTTCTCAGGCACTCAGCATATCGTAGTCATGTCGTTCATTATGACCATTCTTTCTACAGTTGTTTTCTCTGAGTCTATAGAGCCACTGGGAAGATGCAGGCCAGCTATCCAACATGTCATTGTCATTTACAGAGGATTTTGTATATATACTGTATACATATAACCTATTTACACGTGTCCGTCTAAAGGAATCTATGATTCCGAGCCCTTTGATAACGAGAATGCTGGTTTAAAGAAAAAAAAAAAATCAGCTTAATTGTTTTGTTTTTTATCAGGTAAAAAGCTCTGCATCTCACGGTAAGGCACAAAACACCACAAGTACAGAGGTGAGAAGCAAACAGTACAGATACTAAATGTGACTAGGCACCTTTGAGAGGTTTACAAATGGAGGCCTGGGATGGTACCTTAAGATTGTACAAAATGTGTAGAATTTGTCATTCTTCGTATTGCTGGACGTTAAGCCACAACTCGGTTTAGCTATGGATAAAACCATATCCATATGCAATTATTCTATTTTAAACTGGTACCATTCACCCTTTTTTCAGTTCCAACTTATAAAATATTCCTTGTAATGTATAAAAAAATCAATGTAAAAGGCTTTTAACGTCTTTACTCCACAAAAGGTAATACTGAAATGCAGTCGAGGCCTTTGTCTGATTGTTCGTCTAAATTTATGCTTTGCTGACAAAAATTGATCTTCTAAGACAGTGTGTTAAGGTACTTATTCTCTCCAGCTAGTGAGGTAAGCATAGATGTCATGTCACCCACAGCCATGTTGGACAGGCCAGAGCCTGCAGCGAGGGTGATAGAAGTCTGTGGGGTGGTAATAAGGCGGGATGAGACCTGGGATGAAGACCCCGGCTGAGCTTGGTGAGGAGTGTTGACGCCACTGAACGAGGAAGAATCAGAATCATCGATAATGGATGTGAAGTCTATGCGAGCGTTGTCCAGGTCCAGGTTCTCTAAGGCATTTGAAATGGGACCAGATTCAGGGTAGGATGCAGACTTTGTGCCACCTGCTGGGTCCAGGCCGGACCCCATGCTGTGCTGTTGATTAAGACAAGGCACATTCTGAGGGTCCATGTCTTTCTGCATTTCCATGTTTGCCTGACCTGAGTAGTACATGTTGTTGTTGCTGGAAGGAGAGAACATTTCCCCCTGGGGGTGCTGTGGATGCTGCACAGGAGGAAGCCGAACTCCTCGTCTGGGACTAGAAGTGGAGTGTACAGGGCTCAGATGGGGTGGGCTGCCCAGGAAAGCCCCCCCAGCCTGGGAAAAGCTGTTTTGCCGACTGATAGGTTTCCTTCCTTGGGGAGGCCTGGGAAGCACCATCTCCTGGTTGTAACATGACCCTTGAAGACCAGCCAGCTGCTGTTCCTTTGGAGTGACTGAAGCAGGCATTCGGCCATGGGCCTGTGGGCTCATCACCAGGTTCTGGTTGGGATAGGACGGGTAGGTCTGATTGGTGAAAATGTTCTGATTGGGATGCTGAGGACTGTGTTGCATCATTGCTGTTTGGCTTCCCAGATCCAGATTGTCAGTGAGAGCAGGCTTTATTCCACTCTGCTGCTGCTGCTCTTGCTGCTGCTCCCACATGAGGGCTTGCTGCGACTGCACGTAGTTCCTCACCATCATCTCCTTCACCTGCATCATTGGGGTTTCTGCCCTCTGCCCATCAGCAAGCGCAGAGCCAGCACAACCCAGGCTCAGTGACCCTCCACTGGGAAAAGAGTTTTGGTTTGGTCCCTGGAAATCACAGCTCGGGTTGTTGGAGTTCCTCATCATTACCTGGCCAGTCTGCAACGGGCAACTCTGGGTCTGCTGCATGAGCATCTGCTGCTGATGCAGCTTGGCATTTTGACAAGCGTCTCCACCTCCCGTCCCAGGGTGGAACTGCTGTTCAGGCTTGATAATTAGCTTGTGCGTCCCATCGGTGCTATTATAGAGGCCCATTGGATTAGAAAAGTGAGCTGGTGTTGGTTGAGGCTGAACACTGGGATCAGGATACTGGACTGGTTGCTGGTTTGGAAGAACATGGCTGGCATTTTGGAGTTGGTTGTGGTTGTCACTCCAAGGGCCTCTAGCATCTCCACTCTGGCTGGGATAATGTGGACCTGAAGGACTGAGCTGACAGGTGCTCATGCTGTACTCAGCTTGTTGGAGAAGTGTATTTGACATGCTCTCTGGCTGAATAGGCCTCGTCTGGGTCATAGGGTTCCCATTAGGCCTGGAGGAGACTTCCCCTCCCTGGGTCTGGTAGTGCCGCTGCATGTACCCACGCTGTGGACAGGTAAGAGAGTCATTGGTTGGGGAAAGCTGGTTAGAAATAGTACCACCACCACCAGTACCGCCAACGGTCTGATTCTGTTGTGGGTATCCCATGAAGTTTCTATTTGCAGGACCGACATGGGGGTCCATGGCCATAGCCTCCATCATTACATTCTCGGTGATGCTGGGTGGGCGTGGGGAGTACATGTGGCGGGCAAGGTTGATATCAGAGCCTCTGTGCTGCAGTGCATTCCTACGACCCATTGAGGCAACATTGTTAAGACTATTGTAGCGCTTGGGAAGGGCTTGGGGGTCTGCTGCTGATCGTACAGGGTCACTGGCACGCCGGGTGTTGTTGCCCGGAGCCTGGTGTGGATAGATAACACCAGTACCGTAATCTGTGTTAGAGCTGTGCCTCCGAGGACCTCCGTGCTGGAGAAAAGGTGGCAGGGGCTGACCCTGGTATTCACTCAAAACACCCACTCTCCTTCCTGGAGTGCCAGGCTGCTCCATATTGGGTAAAGGAGTGGGTGGGGGCCCACCAGTGGCTGCAGCATATTTGGCCTTCAGGCTGTACTGCTGAGCTGGTGTTAAATTAGGAAGTCCAGGCAACCCTCCTCCTCCACCAGGACATGGAGCTGCTCTGCGACTGATTTCAGGGGACAGAGGGTCTCCCCCAGCCTGATCAGGACCAACATGATGAGACCCTCCCATTGCTGTTCCTCCCATCTGTGAGACGTCACTGGAGCGACGGCTCGAAAGGTACGGAGACACCATGGAGGAGCGACGGCTGACAGTGTAGGCGGAGCTTAAGCTACTCGTGCCGCTTCCCCTCCTGTCGTTAATGGAGCAGGCGAGTGTTCCTCCTCCTCCTCCTACGTCATGGTTGGACAGCTCCATGATGCGGCGGTTTGAGAGAAGTGGGGAAGGTGCGCACATTCCCATAGAATCTCCTACACCTGAGAAATCCAGGACAAAGAAAACAGACGTTTACACACAAGTTGATTTTTAATTGTTTAAATATTTTCTATATAATGTGAATGCTATATGTTAATGCTGCACGATTTTAGCTCAAACAAAATCCAGATTTTTTTATTTTGAAAACTCGATTTTTGATATCCATTTTTTCTCCCCTTAAAAAAAGACCCTGGATTAAATTATTTCAAGTATTTTCTTTAAAGGGGAGGTATTATGAAAAAAATCACTTTATAATGGTTTTGCTACAGTCATATACATCTCCTTAGACTCATTCAGAGGGCCAAAGTTGAAAAAGTTATGTTTCCTCCCTTCTTTGTTATTCCACATTTTGTAAAAAGTCAGCTCCAAAACGGGCGAGTTGAATTTTCCCGTGATGTCACTCACCGGGAACTCTTCTTCGTTTCGCCTTTGACATCTGCTGGTTTTGTGACACAATGCGACGCAGCAATTGGACTAAACAGTGGACTATCACCTTGAATGGACTATTTCTGTAATCACTACAGGAGATGATGACAAGAAAGCGACTTAACAGCTTCTGTAAGTGCTTGAAGAGTTGGAACTCCTCTGCTTTTCTGCTGCTGCTCTGGTTCTGCAGACAGCTACTGCTGGCGTGCGGCACACACACTTCATGAAACAGTGTTTATCTGACTCACAATCACAATAGCCGTTTAAAAAGCCATGTGTTTTACTGTAATGTACAGTTTTTTGGCTGATTGTGATTGTGAGTCCAACAAACGCTGCTTCAGGGTGTGTGTTTATCACATCAGCAGCGGAGTCTGTCAGCTGTTTCAAACACTCACCAGAGCTGCTTTCTTGTCATCCTCACCAAATCTGAGCACAGGAATAGACTATTTAAGGTGATAATCATTTATTTTGTCCATCCGCTGCGTCGCATTGGGTCACAAACATGTCAGATTTTAAATGCAGAGAACAAATTTTGTGTATGTAGCTTTACATATATGACAATAAAGTAAAATCTATATTAAACCACAATGTTTGTTATACTTATGAGGCAGTTTGAGGGGTAGGAGCCTACATTCTTATAGGGTAGGAGGAGCCAGGATTGTCAGGAGGAGGAGTTTCCACCTTATGACATATTATTGGGGGAATAATTGAACTCGCCCGTTTGGAGCTGACTTTTTACAAAATGTGGAATAGCAAGCGAGGGAGGAAACATAACATTTTCAACTTTGGCCCTTTGAATGAGGCTAAAGGAATGTATATTACTGTAGCAAAACCATTATAAAGTGATTTTTTCATAATACTGCCCCTTTAAAGAACCTTGCACAAAATTCACATTTAAAAAGAAGATGTTGTAGCGGGGGTCTAACACTTTAAATATGTTTGAAACCTATTTTTTCAACAGTTTGTAAAGGGACGTTGTCCTTAGCAACATGGAATGCCACCACATCTGTAATCCTTTTCCACGTTGCTTGGGTAGAGGTAATTACTAAGGTGGCCTGGAGGAGCACAGCCCAAAGATGGCCTGGGGAGAGAGACTCATGGCGTGATTACCCTTGTAAATGGAAAAATACATTTTCCAATTTTGACTTTTTAAAAATCACCCTCAATAAATAATCCAATTTTGATTTTATATTGATTAATCATGCAGCCTTACTATATGTGTTTGTTTGTTTGTTTGTTTGCTTCAGTGTCGGGTTCACCTACCAGGCAGGGAGGGAAGCTTGTTACTAGGACAGCGGCCAGGAGGGGTCGGCCTGTGGATTTGTTTCAACTTGTCAATCTTGAGGTTCTCAAGCCTCTTCAGAGCCTGTGCTGACATGGCCATAGTTCCTGGTTCCCCACCACTTCCACCCGGAACTCCATCCTCCAACGCAGTGAGATCCTCCAGACTGCCGGCAGCATTTAGGTTCATTTCCACACCGCTGTCATTATTGTTAGCGCTCCCCAGTGGCGAGCGTTCACTACTGCAGGACGACTGACCACCGGGGCTGGGCTGGGCTTTCTAGAAGCAGACATAAAAATATAAATAAGTACATTTCAGTGTTTCTTAATCTGTTATCTTTAGGAGGTTGGCTCACCAGAACAGTTTCAGGTGCCAACAGTTTGCAGTCCTCTCTGCGAGCCTCGTCCTTTTCCAGCAGCAGTTCAGAATTCGGGCCTCCGGGGGTCATGGCTGAGCCGGGGCCTCGAGGGCCCATGTCTCCGCGGTGCTTCTTGGTGATGTGGGCTTCAGGGCCGTGCACAGTCTTCACATGTTTCCGCAGAGAACTTGGATCTGTGTATCGTTTTGTGCAGCCAGGGATCTTACATACATAAGGTTTCTGTAACGGAGCACAAATCATGTTATTTTCTAAAAATCTTATTTGTGTTAAACGGACTTAATTGTATTATTGCATTTCTATTTTTAATGTCTACCCAGTGTTTACTGATACTTTAAAATTACATCTTAAATAATAACAAAAAGTAGCCTTTATCATCGTAGTCAAGGTTCACGCTGATCACATCTTTAGAACTGAAAAGGGTAGACTACAATACCTCATTGGAATGAGTTCTGTTTTGGTGTTTGGCACGGTCCGAAGCATTGGAAAAGGCTTTATTACAACCTTCATGTTCGCACACATAAGGCTTCTCCCCAGTGTGAGAACGTAAGTGGGTCTTCAGATTCTCCAGGCGAGAGTAGGCCTTATTACAACCCTCAAACTGAAACAGACACGTGCATCAGGGGCTTCGCAACGACAGGTTCTTACAAAACAACAACAAGCAAGCAAACAATATGTTGGAATACTTAAAATCATGTTATTTGAGCTGAACTACATTAGATATAACAGATTGGACAGTTTTGACCTTAAAGGACAATAGTGAATAATGTGACACATTTCTGCTCACAGAGGTACAGTATGAATAAAAATGAAAGGTTTAACTCACGGTGCACTTGTGAGGCTTTTCCCCCGTGTGTCGACGCATGTGAACCACCAGCATGTACTGGGCTTTGAAAGGCCTCTGTTCACGGGAGCACTCCTGCCAGTGACACACAAACTCCTTCTTCTCTCCGTGGATGTGCTCATTGTTGATGTGCTGTGAACACACAGATTGGAGTCCGTCAAAAGTCATCATCATCACTAAGATGACTCAGCATTAGTGAAATTTATTCATTTATTTTTTTTTAATTAAAGTTAGGTCTGTCGTAAATCACATATCATCCACTTTCCTTCAGCTAAAATTTCATTGCTCAGATATGCAACAGTTCTTCCTACTCCATCCATTAGATGGCGTTATAATACAGCTATTAAGGGAGAAGTGCTGAACACATTCTTATCAGCATTTACAGCAAGAAAAGTTTTCTTTTAATGGAAGCAACTTAAACTTAAAATTCACTTTCAGTGGTAATCAAACAATGAGCCCAAAAGCGCTGAATTTTTGTCATTGTTAAGGTTGTTTTTGAAATATTAGACAAAGACCAAATTCATCCAGGCCAGTTTCAGGTCAAATATTATACTTAGGAATAGTTCAGGGATCTTTGAAGCATTAGATATTAATATTGGAAGAAAAACAATATTTTGCTTAAATGTGTTTATTTACTTACATTCATGTTTTTGTTTATTCATTTTTGTTTTTTTTGTTACAGATAGTCTTTGCTTTTAATACAGCATAACAATGTCCATGCATAAACTGTTTGTGTTTTTGCTGCATTTATTTTATTTTCAAATGGATAATAGCTAAAATATATAATGTGATAAATCCTAATTATTTTAATTTTTTTTTTTTGGGGGTGGGGGGGTAATTAATTAATAAATTAATTGTAATAATCACAGTTGGTCAATGGCTACTGAATTTATTAATTAATTGAATAATAGCGATTAATCTGATAAAAAAAAAATAGTGCCTTATACGAGTATGCTATAATAATAATAATAATAATAATAATTTAGTATATTACATGAACGAGCTGGTCCTGTGTGTCAAATTCCTTGCTGCAGCTCTCCCAGTGACAGTTGGTCTCATAGATAGCCTCTGGTTCTGGTTTGCCGTCATCTTTGTCTAAATCATCCCTTCCATCCAGTAAACCCATTAGAGGATCCTGTCGATAGAAGAAAAGTCAAGCTTGTGTCATGCATTTACACAGACATTTTACAAACTAAAGAACACACCACAAAAACACTAAAATAAATAACAAGGACAAAAATCATCCTATTGTTTTGTTTTTTTCTCCAGTCAACAATTTGTATATTAAACCTGTTGTGTTTACTGTAAAGGTTTAGCTTCTATGATTCATCATTCCTATATTTATGTACTGTATATATTAATTCATTATTGAAGTTGCTCCACAACAACAGCAACAAGTGGTCGGTGCAATGTGTAGGATGACCTGAATGGTGATGTCATTTCTCATTAATAACCCTTTTGCTGCATTTAGAAGCTGCTGTGAGGACAAGTTCAGTACCTGAGTGCCAGTGGAGGAGGGACTGGCCACGTCCCCTTCTGACCTTTCCTCCAAACTCTTCACATTCATGCCGTCGAGTACGCTTCCCAGGCCTGGCTCGGTCTTCAGCTGTGAAACAAACATATGCACAGAATGTCCTCGTTTTATTTACACTTGTTGAATATCTTCCTGATGGTCTCACTTTTACAGAGAGGAGACGTACATGTCCGTGCTTGGGCAGAACATGGAGTCGAGGATTGTGGGGGGGTAAACGGGAAGCCTGGCAGGGGCCTGGTGTGTGTCCCCCCAGTGGAGTCCTTCCACCTCCTCCGTACATGGAGCCCTGTTGTCTGGACTGGCAGTTTATGTTGCTGGAATAACCAAGTGATGGACTGTAAGGGTCAGGGAAGAAATAATAAGGCAACTGTTGGAAAATCCACAATGTTTATAACGGTAATAAAGAGAATGAAAGATGAATGTTAGAATGTAGTTTCCATGAGGACTCATACTGTTAGAGTAGAGTAACTTTATTGGTTCCACACTGGGGAAATTTACTTATTTTGTATTACAACTCAGATAAAGTGCCAAAAGACAGCAAAACACAGGATACCCAAAAAAAGTGGAAGAGATAAAATATGACAATACAATAATAGAGGCTATATATAAATATAAATCGAAAAAATAATATAAAAAGTATAGAGAATATTGATATATGTTCTTATCCAATAAGAATATAAGAACGAAGATATATAGAGTGCATATTTACGGACGGTGCAAGGAAAGATGCTATATTACTATATGTTATATTTTTATACTAAGTAAAATTAACCTGTTGAAGAGTTTTCTGTAAAGATGTGTTTGAAGAGTAAAAGTAAGTTATGTGCAGCCAATTATTTGACATTCTTAGAAGTTTATTTGCATATTCTGCATATACAGATAAATAATTATTCCAGAGGCAAGCATGCCTTTTAAATTGTACGTGTTCTCTGTGTGTTTATTTGTCAAACTGAGAAAGGCCTGACCTCATGGCGCTCACAGAGAGATGGCCGTATGAGCTTGCTCCGTTAGGATTGCAGCGAGAGTTGACAAAGGCCACCAGGGAATTAGGAGAGGTGCGGATGACCGTCTGAAGGTCCACACTGGCGTCAGACAGAGGCGAGATGGACAGAGCTCGCTTTTTGCTCAGCTTCAGCATGGATCGAGGTGTAGAGAATCGAGAGCCTGTACAGGAGCGAGATGGATGAAAGCAGGAAGGCTGAACTTTGAATTCTTTCAAGCGTAACTAAACCCAAACATTTTGGCTGACGTGCATCTAGGCTGGAAATCAAATTTGAAAAATGCTTTGATTTTGGCCGTTGCTTCTGAAGTAGTTAAGACACGCCCAGTCAGGCTGAACAGTGCGGGTTTGTGACAAAAACTGCCTCTAAAGCCTCATCGGCTTCCATCACAGCCCATAGCAACATTAGATTGTAAAAGCTTTTAACAAGCCCGATTGAAATACAATACAAGAGATGGACAAGAATTAATCAACAATACTTTGTTCCCAAATACATTTGTCATTCAGCAGAAAAAGGTGGTTTTAGGGTTTAGTTAAATTTTAAGTTGCAAACACAGGGATTGTAAGTGATTCCTTACCATCTCCTGACCCAATAGGATCAGTGCCGGCCTGAGATTGACAGAAGTTGTGATGTGATGAAATCATGTTGTTTTGATTAAAGTAGGAGTTGCTGTTATCACCTGCAAAACGTGAGAGAATGCTTTAAAAAAAAAAAAAAAAAAGGATTTTGGTCTATTTCAGACCTAACAATAGGGGTGTCGAACTCATTTTAGTTCAGGGACCAAATACGGACCGGTTGGATCTCAAGTGGGCCACAGAATTTTGGCAGAGAAAACAAGTCATTTCAACCTTAATGTGCCCCAGTTTGCACTTCCATGTAGAAATGATATGTAAACCGTTTAAGGCACCGACAATAAATTACACTCCCTGCAAGATCTTCACATTAAATTTCCTTGATTATTTGACCAATTTTTTATTTAATTTGGGGAAATTTTGTGGAATAATTTAAGGAAAATGGCAGGACTTTGAAAAAATGAAAAAAGTTTAAAAGTCAGAAATGACTGCCATCATGTGATAAGCGTTGTGAGCCCTGCGACTATTGCAGTGTTTCATTGAATTTTGGTATTTGGAGGGACTGAGATGTCTACAACTCAATTAGTTTGTAATTTACTCAATGATTCGTGGTCTCTGTCATTTTTTAATTTTCCTGCGGGCCATTTTGGATGCTCTAAAGGGGCGGATTTGGCCCCGGGGCCTTGAGTTTGACACGTGATATAAGGAGGGGTTGATCAGCACAGTTTCTTCATTCCATTCATTTCAGATTATTGAAATCTCATTTCGGTAACAAACCGATTCATGATCATTAAAAATTATCGATTTGATTTATTATTGATCTTCCATTTGTCATCGATCAGCTGCTAAAGTATTTGACTTCTCTTTTGAGTAACACCTCATTGCACCTTCAATATTGTATAGTGTAATTGAAAAAAACCAAATTAGGGCGACTCGCCTGGTTTGTATTATAATTTGAAAAATGTAAATAATCAATCTTTGGAAATTTAAGAATCGATTCATAATCGTCAATAATATATCTATATTTATAACCACCTGTACAGAATAACATTGATGATTATCAAAGCTTGGTCCCAACCCTGTTTACACACACTTATGTCTAAGTTGTCAATCTTCTGTTTCATTCCCACAGATATCAATAAGTCTAAATCAATGACAGCTGTGAGATTAGAGAAAGTAACAGATACCCTGACTCACCCTCTGTGGGCGGCAAGCCTCTGTGGCCCATCATACTGTGTGGTGGAGGGGCTTGAGGAGGCCTCATGTATTGATCCAAGCAGTGGCCCATCCCCTGCCCTGGTCCCGATCCATGAGTCATACTGGGAGTCATGGGATTGTACATAGCGTGGCAGTCCTGGGAAGGGCCATCGAGAAGTGGAGCGCGCATTGAAGACACATCACTGTACGGAGACTGATCCGATGAGATAAGACTGTCAAAGTCAGAAAGAGAACAACAATATGAGTCATTCTGACCATTTGGATCCATTTTTCCCTTGAACATAACAAGAGCTTTGTTAAGTTTGGTAACTAGAATCAGGCAAAATTCTATTGGAGGCCCTTAATACATAAAGTGGATATAAAAAGGTAGAAAGGGTTCAGGTTTGAGGCCTGTGGCTGTTTAAGGTTAACTGAACCCAGTAAACTGGGTTGGATTCAATGAGTCAAGATTCAAGATTGAAAGTGTTTATTGTCATCTGCACAGTAAAAAAAACATGTTTCCCTGCACAATGAAAAAAATGGAAAAAAGAACAAAACCAAACAAATAAAGAGAAAAGTATAATAATAATTATAATAATTTTAAAAGTAATAAAGATGTATATGTACAAGGTATGAAAGATAGAAAAGTCAAATATAAAGTATATGCATTGTACATTATGAATCATATTCAGTTTATCAGCTATCTAACCAAGAGTTTTTCAACCTTGGGGTCGGGACCCCATGTGGGGTTTAAATGGGGTTGCCAGAAATGTCTATAATAATAATAATCAAAATAATAATTACTTAAATACTTTCACTTTGCCAAAAATAAATCTAGTTTAAAAAAATTAAGGAAAAAGAAAAATCTGAGCGAGCACACTTTGTTACTAATGAATGAATGAATGAATAAATAGCTTTATTTGTCATTGCACATGTTACAGAGCAACAAGATATCATCTTGGATGAGAAATGGGATCGCAACACAAGGAGAGGTGAGGGGAAAAAGGCAGGTTTTGTACTGAATTCCCTATTTGAGAGTAAAGTAGAAAACTAGGGAAAAAAACCTCTCAGTATACAGTACATGCATTAAGCAAAACACAGTCAAAGAAAACACAGTCACGATAACCATATAGCATGTGGGTGGGTTGTGGGTCTGGGGGCGGGATGTAGGGGACGGGGGCTGGGCGAAGAGGGGGAGAAGATATCCAACCTCTGTGGGGTGCGGGCGTGCAGCCACTGGGCACTCCTCCACAGACACCATCCCTGAGCTGGAGGGTGGGGGGTGCGACGAAGGCGAACGGTGCGTCAGATCTGTAAGCATCCATGGTGAGATTTAGACACAACCTTGGCGGTGTGTGGGGGGGGAGGCCAAAGGGTAATAACAATGTATTTTCGTTTCAGGCTAACACTCTTTCAGTGGCCTTCAAGTCTCTGGCCTCAGTAAATCCAATATTGTGCCATCAAACAGAAATTGGCCGAAACATCCTCTCCATGATCGATTCGATTCCACGCAAACGCTCCAGAGTAGCCGCCTGCTTACTTTTGAGTTCGTTCATCATGATATTCAAGATAATACAGACTTTACATTAGATCATATAGCTGCCAGCTCCAATCAACAGCATCCCTACTATCGTGATTCCAATCATGTATATATCCTCCACGTCAATAAAGCCAGACACACAATCTTCCATCTGTCCCAGGAATCCATCGTGTATCTGGCTGCAAACATTCCGTCCGGACACGCAGGCTCACCTCGGCCTGGTCTTCTCATTGAGAACATTTGATCAATAGCATAAAGTGACCAGCTGACCAATTCCATAATTTCGGTTTTTGGATGAATGCGGAGAGAGTCTCCTAGATCCACAAGACAGCAGACAGATCAAGCAGCTGGAGCAGATAGGGAGGAGGGTAGGAGCAAAGAAGAAATCCACCTGCCTTTGAAGAGATGCAGAGGAGAATCCTGGCTACTCTGTATTTGTAATACAGTACAACAAACGTGATCAAAAACTAATTCTAGAAAAAAAAAATGTCTTTCGTGTCGCCATAAATTATTGATATAAAACTGGGGTCACAATCCAAAAAATGTTTTGTAACACCAATCTAACCCAAAATAATCCAACACTCCAGCACCCTGTGTTCCTAATCTGGAAAAGTAATAGAGTTGTTAAATGTAACTTTTATCCATCATATCAAGTTTAATTCAGGTCTTTATGACAGGTTTTAGGGCTGAGGACATAGTTGAAAGGTCACCAATTCTTTGCATGGTCATCTCACTAAAACAGACATCATGGGAACGTAAGCAACATGTTGACACATCAGAAATGTTTTAAATTGTTGCAAATGAACCAAATATTATTAAAAGGTACCTGTAGTGAAAATGTACAGTATATAACAAAAGCCTTTCTTTAAAGCGACAGGCTATGCCGATCAACGAAATATCTTGTCCAAAATGGCGACTCTCCATAATTTATGCCTGAAGGTATAAAATAGTTCTAAAAAGTCCTTTTAATGTGTGTTTTGATAAAAAGGTGCACATATTTTGTTTATTTGTAACACATTAAACACATTTTTTGTTATATCCATTTTCACTACAGATACCCTTTAATAACTAAAATGAAAACTTTACACCTACTTCACAGACCAACATCTGGATAATGGACTATAAGCATTCATTGTTTCAGGCCCTTAAGGGAAGGTCAAACTCAAGTTATTTCAAAGCTGTAAATTCACTGTTAAACACACTTGTGATAACTACTTCCCGCCACTATGTGGCGCTTAGTCTTTGTAAAGTGTCAACAGTTGTTCATCTGGGGTTTCCCCATCACCCATAGGGAAACCTGAGGCTCCTCAGCTGTGTTGCCAGGTTGGGCAGTTTAGCTCAATCTTCATGGTGGGTAAACAGTTCTGAGGTTTATAAGCAATGATAGAGAAAGGTTAGTTTGGGAGTTTTTTTTATCTACTTTAGGTTGGAAAATCATCAAAGTATCTGGCAATGCTGCTACCCAGAATCATTGTGGTTTGCTCTGAAATTCACTTCACTTGTTTAACTCCAAATTTCCCTTTGTTGTTCATTTTCTCTATTGGTGTATTGTTAAAATGATTCTATAGTGGGGCAGGACTTCCTCCATATTCCCCTAAATCTTCCTTTCAATGCTTTAATTCTACACGGGAGCTTAATCTGTTTTCTTTAATCCACTTTCTTTTCACTCTGCCCTCCTGTTGCACCTCTGAATTTTTTCTCCTTCTTTCTCTCTACCTCTGTCTTTCTACCTCCTCTTCTTTTCCTCTCCCTCCTCCCATTCTCCGTCCTACCACTTTTTCCCCAAACTCTCCCTGCCTCTTCCTCACTCGGGGTAACCTGAGTGGGGTGCGAGGCAGTCATGCAGAGCGCAGCAGGGCCTGGTCAGCCTGTAATTAGCAGCTGTCAGAGAGAGCCTGAGTCCACCGGCAACCTGGGTGGCATGGGAGAAATAAGGGGGGGAAGCTGGAGAGGAGAGGGGAGGAGCGAGGGGCTGAGCTAAGGCTGCGTCCACTACAATTGCAGGGAGACCTGAGCTTCTGATTTTCAGTATCTGGATATCTATAGAGTGTATGAATGGATTTCTAGTTGCGTGTTCAGTAACTATTGACTAAAATTGATTAAAATTTCATAATTTGGTAGAAAACAACATTTAAAAAAACATGTATAAAGCTCATTTGAAAATTTGACCCGCAAATCTGCAAAAAAAAAAAAAAAAAAACCCAAAGCATTAAGAGAGAAAGTAATTATAACTTTATATCTTTAAAATGAAAGTGAAATGTATCATGTTGAAGAAATAAGAGACAGAAGTGTAACTGTACTGTGGTTCAAATGTGATGTGACAATGTCAGGCAGATTACTTTTGTTTAATGTAATTATTTTTTTTCTGGAGGGACACAGATGTTATAAGTTTTACTTCTTTCTGCTCCTTTTCATTCATCTTTTCTTAATTTTTTCAATGTGGAGGAGAAATAAATTTGTTTTAATGCATTGAATGAAATGAATAAACAAACAAACAATTGACACATTATTTTACACAGATCTTGGCAAAAATCTGTGACACTTAATCTTAACTTTTGAGCTTTTCTTCATTTTTTTTTTAATCATGGTTAAAGATTGGCAAACCGACATCATTATCACCCAAAATACTGAGAAAGCTGAAGAAAAAAGCTTCTTCTGTTCCATGTGTAGCTCCAAAAGGATGCCACAGCTTACCAAAGGGATTTAAAAATAATAATAAAACAAGGTTTTGACATCAGGGGAACACTCACCACTACTATGTGAGTGAGGTGTTCACATTTAGAAATAGAGAGGTAAAAGTAATGGATTACAACTACTCATGTTACTGAAATTTAGTTGCTTTTATGGATACTTTTTTTGAGTATATTTCCAAATCAGTAATTTCACTTTACTTACCAGTAAGCACGTTTTAAAAGAAGTAATGCAAATCGTTACATTTCTACACTCAATGATTACTGAGTAAATTACTATATTTTGTGATTTTTTTTTTTTTTTTTTTTTACCATTTAATGGTCACATTGAAAATAATTTCTGATCAACTCCCAGCCACTGTCTTGGGTTCAGGTTGTGGTTTCTACCTGTTATGTTGTTACCCACATGGCTCATTTGGCATGGCACTGTTTTAGAGTTCCTAGCTATACTTAGAGAATTTTTTAGATTTTGAATTGAATTAATTTGAGTTATTTTATTCAAAAAACAATTGTAAATTTTTGACGTGCATGAATGTTGGATGACGGTAGAAGGCGCAAAACGTTAGCCATGCTTCAGGGCAGTTGTGGTTACATTGTAGCTTACCACCACCGGTATGAATCAGAATCAGAATCAGTTGATTCTGATTCTGATGACTGATGAGTGACTGGTATTTCTGTCACTTTGAGTCTCCATGAAAAAAAAAACGCTATATAAATCCAAGCCAGTATTATTATTTATATTTTTAACACAATAATTATTTTAAAATGTATGTTTAAAATTGAGAAATGTTTTAAAAAACAGTTTTTTTTTCTCCAAGCTATAATGAAATTGTGACTAAAAAGCAGTCCCTTTCACACCATCAATATATGTACAGCCCATTGCATCATGTTTGTGCTACTTTCAGCCTTCAAATGTTGAAGGAACTGCTTACTTTCTGTAGGAATAAGCATTTACTGTACTAATCACACACACTAATCACACACACTTATTGTAATCTTTCAGATTACAATAAGTCTATCAACGTAAATTAACTTAAAGTCTGTTAATAACATTTTAAATGTTTCTAAACATGCACAAAAAGCACAAAAAAAAAATGCATCTAAGCATACTAAAATTTAAAGAGAAATCATAGAACCCCTCCTGTTACAGCTGTGCTGCAGAGGGACACAGGAGAAGTGGCTGCTATGTCTTACCCCCTGGAGGAGTGGTTGGGTGAGCTCTCATAGTAATACAGCCCCTGATGTGGCTGCATGTCCACTGGCATTGGAGCTCTGAGGCCTGCTGCTCCCCGTACACCCTGGACCAAACACACACAGAGAGACGGACAAGGACACAGTGAGGGCGAAGAAAGAAAAACCAAACAAACCCAACCTGACAAAACTAAAGCTTAACTGAGAGAAAAGCCAAACATACAAGCAGAATTCTGTCTAGAGGAAAGTAGGGAGAAAAAGGATACCATGAGAAGCCATTTAAAGTCTGTGAGAATGCTCGAGCAGTCTGACAAACCTTGTTTGTTTTTAATAACTGTGAACTTAAATAAGCGCAAATCTTATGGATAAAAAAAACAACGGCTAAAAAAAATCTTTAACCGCAAGTATGCATTCAAAATAAATGTGGGACAGACAATGACTTTTAACTATGAACATTGAAATCATCACATCAAGAAAATTCTTAATTTTTTTCACATTTTACTGATTGTTACATTAAATATCACTTTGCTTTAATATGATTCCCAAACCAATTTTCACTGTATATGAGTCAAATGACTTAATCTATGGAACCATTGCAGTGAAGAAATGCAAACCCGCAGATCACTAAAAAAAGTTCAAACTGATGTTAACAAACCACATTCTGAAAGGATACAAGACAGAAGTGTAAAAATGTACTTATAATGATGTTTACTATTCTATTATTTAGTTTTGCGTATATTTGCTCTAATTGATTAAAGAGGAAATGATTAATGGAGGGACAAAGCAAGATAAGTTTTATTAACGTTTCCTAAATATCCTAAATCTAAGAACATACACGTATACATAAGTAAGTATTATCACATCAGAATATAAAATTACTAACTATCTTAAATGGGTTGTTAGAAAAGCTGTCCTCTTTGAAGATACCTCGAACAGAGTAAAAAAAACTGCACAAGGGCAATAACTCAAAAAAAAATGATTGCTCGCTTCTCATT
The DNA here is from genome assembly GCF_900634775.1 of Gouania willdenowi. Lineage (NCBI taxonomy): Eukaryota > Metazoa > Chordata > Actinopteri > Blenniiformes > Gobiesocidae > Gouania > Gouania willdenowi. Next base: position 12,489,164 of record NC_041048.1, on the reverse strand, counting down.
TTCGAACTCCATCAAGGTATTGATACACTGAAGCCACACACCAGATTTGGTTATCCTATCTTAAATGATTTCTAAGAAAAGCTGTCCCCTTTGAAGATACCTCGAACAGAGTAAAAAAATACGGAACAAGGGCAATAACTCCCCCCCAAAAAAATTGCGCGCTTCTCATTTTCAAACTCCGTCAAGGTACCACTTAATGTGACAATTTGCAAGTGGGAAAGCATTATGAATGGCAGAATTCATCCTCAGAAAGGAGAGATGGAAAAAAAGAAAATCTGGGCATTGCTTTTAAAGGTTGAAGGACAAAAGTGTAGAAACACAAACAGAGAAAACTGAAAGTGGAACAAAGAAGTCTTTTGTATGAAAGTCAAATGGAGAAGCCATCTTTCAGCAGGAGTGTATGTGACAGGTAATTCAAGCTGAGAGATCTCAGGAACAGGCACCTGCTCATTACATCTGACCATATCAGTGAGACTATATGGACTCTTACATCCTATGAGAGACAATCATATTAAGACCAAAATTTAAAAAAAAACTCATACTGACATTTTTTTTTAATGAATAAATCCAAGAAACCTCCGTTTTATTAACTTTTAATTCAAACTACGGTAAATAATTTAATCTTAAAAGAATGTAATGATAGTTTGTTGACCCATTGTATTTTAAGGAGGGATATAGTAACAGTATTGGATCATTCTATGTCATTTAAATTTTCAGCACATCCCACGCATTTCGGTCTCAAAAAATTGTGACATTTTTACCAGTTCCTTAATAATTCAATTGGCACGAGTTTTTAATTTGATCTGATGAACACTTTGAGATTTCTGCACTAGTAACAGTATGGCATAATTTGGTTATAAACTGTGTTAAATGCAAATAATTTGGTAGATTTTTGTGGAGTACCTGAACTGTTATCTATCTAGGCTTTTCTAAACCGTCAGCTGGCTGTAGCTAAAAAAAAAAACAATTGTACAATACCACATAAATAAGTGAAAGAAGTATAATGTTAGACCAATAAAAAAAAAAAAAAAAATTTAATTCTCATTGTAATTATTTTTGCCACCTATTTGTCTTTTCTACTTGCTTTCCATATACATGATTGCAGAGAAAAGCTGGATTCAGAATGGAAAGTAGGGGACACGCTCTGGATGCCAGTCGCTCACATGAGTAAGATGGGGACAAACAAGTGTATGGCGTCAATTTAGTGGCAAAAACCCCAGCGCATAAAAACTGTAATTGCGCACGGTTAGATCATCTTTCTGTGCGCGCGCGGTGCCTGGTAAAAAAAAAAAACCTAGCTCCATACATTGGTCCCAGCATAAAATCAAATTAAATCTGAGCGATAACCTTTAATTTTTTTGTCCCAGGAAACAGCTACGGACTTTACACTGTGATGACCCGCCTTACTGTACCTCTGATTGGCTCTGACCGTTTTTCAAGTGTCCAATCAGACAGGAGGGGCCGTCTATGCAATGTCCGCCCCCAATGTGCCAAAACTCTACATCACAGCGCATTGAGAAATCACAGCGAGCACGCAGACCGAGACGGCGAGTTTTTATGCACTTGGGTTTTTGCACTAAACTGACGCTATACAAGTGTCTTTTCCTGCTTTTCTGGGACAAAACTATCATCCCATGGAAATACTCATATAAAATCAGCAAAAACAATCTATAATCCAGCCCTATATGGTGAATGACAAGCGAGGAAATGTGTCCCTAATTTTGTTTAGGTGATTTCTCCTCTGCTGCAGTTGAAAGCTCTTTGGTTTCAGTGCCACTGGTTGACTGATATGCAGTAGCACAAGTGTTAAAAGGGTAGTAAAGACCTATTGAAGCCTACAAGCCTCAAGGGAGTGGGGTATCGTAAGCAAAATTAGCAAGTGGCTCAATTACATGGGCGGCTCCTGGTGCTAATCGCAAATATTCAGCACAAGCTTTGAATTAGCCAACGATAATTATCAGAATGTGCTAAATAGAGATCTTACTGAGTACCTCAGCTGTCCAGGACTAATAAATTCACAGGAGAGGGATCCAGACAGCCTGACACACATTAACACACACATGCTCACCCGTGCACACCTGTCAGTCTGGCTCGGGCTAGCGTTAAAATCTAGCGGTAACCAAGTTTGCAAAGAATGTGTGTGAAGGAGCGAGTGTGACAACAAGTGTAGAAGTTAGCTACTGTGTGTGAGAGCAGCAGGTGTGTCTAAGAGACAAGTGTAATAGTATTATTTAACTGATACGTAAGTGTTGGATGGATGGATAGATGGCTAGATAGAGATAGCAAGCTTGCATTGGGCTATTTTAACTCAGCGTTTTGTGAGAACCTTTGGGAGTTTGGTGCTCAGTATAATTTTGTGGTCCTGGTTCTTGACAGGGATGGGCAGCAGCTTATTAAAAACCTCAAGTCTATAAATCAAGCTGCTAACTAAACAACTCGGTTCCACAGAAGGCAAGCGATCTAGGCTGAGGCCAAGGACTGGAGGATGAGGGCAGGATGTCCAGCTACTCTTATCCACCAAAAACCTACTGCAGGTCATATAAAGTCACAGGATTCCAGCCTCAGGCAGAGGACACGTGCTTATGGGTTAAACACTGTTGGGTATAGGTAACAGTAGGTCATTCAAATGGCCTATTTTGTAGTAAATAGAAGCCGTTTAACTCAAATTAACCAAAGTTTAACTTTGATTACAGTATATTGAGTTACTGTGCTGTCAAAATCTGCTAAAAGAAATTAAAAAATCCTCCCAGTGAATCAACATATTTTAGCCTGACCTAACTTCACACGATTAGAAGATCCTTGGTTTGGCCCTATTAATGAATATGTCAGTGTGAGCCAAGTTTGCATGTTCTCTCTGAGCCTGTGTGGGGTTATGGGTACTCAGATTTCCTCCAGCATCTATGTAATGTTGAGTGAGGTTTTAGAATTGACTGTAGGAATGAGGTGCATTTGTAGTATGTATGTCTCTGTGTATTTTCTTTCTAAACAATTGTGGAATGATACATCTAAAAATATTGTCAACATTACAGAAAATTAGACTCACAACTTGTATTTGGATCATTTCAAACTATTCTGGTGAAATTGTAGTCGCCCTGTTCAGCTTAAACTACGTATTATTTATTATATTAACAGTGAAAGTCACAGTAGTTCCACTCTTAAGCCTGGTATATGGTTCTGCGCTGTAGCCGCACGTAGCGCTCTGCGTAGGCGTAAACCCCCTCGCTGTAATCCTTACTAGGCGTCGAGGCGACGCAGAATGTAAGGACTGTGATTGGTTGGTCCCAAACCTCAGCCATGGTCACTGCCTTTTCCAGTCTACGCTGCCGTGTTTTAAACTTTTTGCAGAGCGATACGAGAGATGTTTTTCTACAGTGGATTGAGTCAAAGAGAGAACCGAGACGGACTAAAAGTGCCAGAGTTTTATTATTTATTTTCATGGCTGCTGTACGTGAAGCACCGCCAAACAGAGTCAATCACAGACTAAAGGTGTGTGTTTACTGTTATTATCACTACTCTGCCTCGTCTCTGTACCTACAGTGTGTGTTTGTCAGTTTCATTAACAGTAAGCAATGACGAACATGCTGGGCTGTGGTCAAGGTTACCTCCCTGCTCCCCCTCCGCTCTACGGCGGGGTCGGAGCCCCCTCGCCTCGACTGTGGACAGTGCACTCGATACACTTTCATACTTTGTGTTGCATATGTTTATATTAAAAAATAAAGTCATGTTTTGAAACCGTTGTTTCAATGTTTGTGCCCTACAATACACACATGTTAGGTACAGTAGGTAAGTAATAATTCCGAATTAAATTACATTTTAAAATGCTTAAAAAACATAAAACATTGTTTTCTGTGACCGGAAGATAAACAAGGGCTTTTGAATGCTCATTTGTAACAACACACACGCAACCCCCTAGCGACATGGCGGCTAATCGCATAGCGATGCGTTCCATCGCGCAGAAGTACAGTTGACCAACCTCTGCGTCACGATGATGGCATTGGTCCTGACCAAGTGACTGTAAAAACAATAGACGGAACAAGCTGCCTCGTGGAGTGAAGCGTTTACCTTTAGCGCTCCCCCTGCTGACTGGCTGCAGAATAGGTCATAAACCCCGCCTCCCCAATGATAATGATAATATATCGTGGTTTTCTATAAACCTCTATGATCTAAACAAGCCGTTGGTAGAATTTTCAGCGGAAAAGATACGCTTATGTAATTGGCTTAGCTGGGCAGCGTAAGTCAGCAGGGCAGTACGCTAAATAGGCGGGGCGTGTTACCAGGGCTCCTCCCGCCAGATCCTACTGCGCAGACTCTGGCTCCAAATGACGTCAAATTTGCAAGATGGAAGTGCCCCCAAGCGATGTATTTTGTCTTCAAGAACGTTGAGTGGGAACAGCTACAGTACACGCCCCACTGGCTCTGACGCACAAGCATATGCCAGGCTTTAGATGGAAGGTGATAAAAATGGAAATATTTTCAGCGTGTTTTTTTAAGCTTGTAGGCTTTGACACATAATCAGGCCTCTGATCCCAGATGATAAATTGTGCTTGTGATGCACACAAATAAAAAAATAAAAAAGGACTGGACTATTTCCTGATTGGTCACTTGTGACATTCCCTTAACGCGCCATTCCTTCTCTTTCTGAGAGAGTCTCAGGAGATGATAAGTCATTGGTTATGTCAGACAGAAACGGCTGCTCCACTTTTCTTATGGACTCTTCTTCTCTGGGGTGTAACATAAACTAAAGCTCACACACATGCCCCCCCCCCTCCCCCTCTTCATCCTCAGTGAGTTAAAAAAACATTTAAAAACATTCCTGTTTCTATTGCCCACATTTCCCATTGTCTCGTTTTGAAATGTGAGTTTTTTTGCATCAGCTGGTTAACTTTTCTGCAAATCTGTGGAGTTTTTCTACATTGTGCAAAACTTATCTGTAACTATGTAATCCCTTACATTTCTTCTTCTCCTTAAGTCTACTACTGTGTTCTTCTCTTTCCCTTTTCCTATGACTATCTCCAGCTCCCTCTTCTCCTCCACCCTCTCTGCTCATTCCTGCTCCTGCGACCCCTCCTCCGCCCCTCCCCCTCCTGGCGGAGCTGCCGTCGAGGTGGGTGTTCTCTGGCTGTTATGACTTGAGAGACGATAATGGCAGCTATAATGTAGCCAGCCATTCCTGATGTGGCTGGGCTTGTGGGGGATTGTGTTGTGTTAGGGAGGGAGACGCGGGATGAGGCGGTGCTTGAGGGCGCTCAGCAAACCAAAATCCAGCTCCTACCTCGTTTTGTTTTTTACGTGTCTCCCTCTCCTCCTCTTTTCTTTCCACTCGCCCCAACTTTTTCTTACCCTGTTGTTTTTCTTCAGTGGTGAACTTTGTTTTCAAAATCTGGCTTTGTTTTTATAAAACCCCACACAGCCCTCATCTCCTCCACCCAACACAGACTCACCTCCTGTCCCGTTTTTTTTCTCCCCCACCCACCCCTGTGTTTTTACCCCTTTTTACCCTGGCTGTGAATTCCTCGCAGCTGCTGTAATGTGATGGTGTGACCAATGAAAGGCCACAGGGCTGGAGACATCACTGTAATGTACAATAAGCCCTCCTTACTGACCTGCCGCAGGGAGGATTACTGTCACTACTTATGAGCAGTCTGTCGGACTTGGATTTATACAGTTTTTAAACCAGTTATGAAGAAGAATGATGCTTTCCCAGGGTACAGACACAAAGAAACTTCATTATGAGACAAGTTAAAACAAGAATGTGAGCTTTGGCTGAAATGTAGGGTCCACTATAGCCCCGGTCGGGGACCAAATGGGCGGAAAACAGCTGATTCCTAGAGGAGAGACCTCTCTGGACGGACACAAATTCCACCTATTTCTCCAGTCCTTTAACAGCATTCAACAACGGAGCAGCAACAAATGGCCGTACTTTTGGTGGTTTTCGTATTTTGTTTCGGACCGTAGCCGGTTCCCTACACACCCACAATGCCGTGTGCTCAACGTCATCTTTGAAACTTCCTGTTTGGTCCGAACCGAGAGCGTATGTGTTCAAAGGGCACCTGAATCGCTTTAGACTTGAATCAGAAGTGCTCCAAATCTAGCCAAAACAATTATTCTAGAATTCCCTTGCCTGATCTGCTCTAGTCTAGGAGGCAGACTATAGACGCTCTAGGATTCAAAGGTATTAACACACCTTAATGTTTACATTGGCATCCAGTCAGTGTTATCACAGAACATTCATCACATATATAAATATATTCCACCTCCATTCTGCAGGTCTACCTTGAAAAAGAGGTTATTAACCTCAATATTACTTTTCCTGGATAAATAAAGGTTAAAGAAAGAAAGAAATGTGTCAAAGCATCAATGCACACAATTCACACACACGTACACCAATGCAAAGATACAAGGGAAGGACTCATCGCATTGGTTCATAAAAACTTCTGCTCCTAAAAAGTTTACAATTTAGAGAGAAACAGAATACTTCACTCTACATCCCTGATTCCTCAGAATAAAACTCAGTCATTTCATGTCTTTTCACAAATCCACGCACTTTGGTCTCAAAAAATTCTGAAATTTTTGCCAATTGTACCGTGATTATTCAATTGACACACTGTACATTTTTAGTTTGATTGGATTAACACTTTTTTTTTAGATAGATTCATGTAAATATTGTTAGCTCATGATTTTTACATATTGAAGTTTGAATCATTGCCTCCAGCTCTTACTATGAATAACTTTTGCATTTCTGTGATAAATAGTAATAGATAGCCTGCATTAAAATAGTATTTAAGTAATTTTACTAGAACAATATATTTTCAATATTTTTCTTGCAATTCCTACAGAAGAAAACTATTTTGTGAGTAAAATATGCCCAATGTTTTAAGTTGATTTTTCACTGTAGGCCGTCTGCAGTGCAGTGCTGGTGTTGACAACAAGTAACACCAAAAGCAACTGCTGAATTACACATCACAGATCCTTGTGATGTAATTTCGTCTTCTCACCTTGTTGAAATGACAAAACGAAGCGTTGATCCCTTGTTGCTACACTGTGGGAGTGACTGATGACAGACATCAGGGGCACCAGAGGGCCACGACGTGTTCAAAACAGTGAGAGCTGGTAGTAGTGCTTTAAACTAAGAGTGAAACTACAACAAAGCTTTAAAAACCTAAAACAAGCTAAAAAGAACAAAATTGACCAATATGTTAAAATCCGTCTACTGTTCATTTTTTGATTATTCCATTTTAAAACAAAATCCAAATAACAAATGAACAGTGTGGTTATTTTGTTTTACTCACTTAAAACCTAAACAGAAATACAGAAAAATCAAAAACCAGACGAGCAGCTTTTTTCAGTTTTAAAATTAAATCTTGTTCTGTTTGGGTGATATTCGGATACGTTTTAAGCTCACTGCACAGAGGGGACCCACAGACGGGAACAGACTTTTTCTCCCGGACAAAAAAGGAGCAACGCATAAGTCACATTACTGATGAACTGGTGAATAGAAACATTATTAATATGTGATTAAAGGAACCAGAGGTGAATGAATGAATGAATGAATCTGATGCTCCCCGTTTCTTGTGATCAACTTCAGTCTGTGTTGACATATCTGGGTAATTGTTTTTGCAAAAATGCCAAATCGTAGAAGTTCTAACATCAATTATACCACACACCACCCCCAGAGTCGATACTCAGTCAACAAAATGTGACTTGCTTGAGGTCTCGCTCGAATTTGCCCGTAAATATCCAAATATCTCACAAACAGAACAAAATTGAACTATTATTTTAATTTTAAAACAGAAAAACGCTGCTTATTTGGTTTTCAATGTTTCTGTATTTCTGTTTAAGTCACCATAACAAAATAACCATACCATTATTTGTTATTTTAATTTGTTTTTAAAATGGAATAACCAAAGAACAAACAGTACATGGATTTATTATGAGTGCAAGGCACTTTGTGTTGTTGCGATGTATGAAAGGGCTTCTTCCGTAAGGTGAACATTAATGTGTGTGCTGCACACTAAGTTGGGATCCATCACCTTTTTAGCACTGGTTGAGTTAGTAACACGATAGTGTTTGTTTTAGGATCAGCTTTCATTGTTTTCATTTCCCCTGTGTAAGCTCTGTTTAGTCCATTTAAGCCAAGTGAGAATAGAGCTAGTTTAACAATCACTTCACTACTTCCAACCAACGACTCCATGACAGTTGACAGATGTTGAGTCTCACACTGAACGTGCTTCCTTACTCTTTCATATTCCTACTTTCCCCCCTCTTTCTTTAAAGTCCACCCACCCACCCTCTCTTACCCACAATCCTACACATACCTGTGGTTTCCTGTCCACAACTCCTCCTTTGCTCTCTTCCCTCTCTTGTCCTCCAGCCTCTTCCTTCCCCATCACACACACCTTCCTTCCTACTTTTTCTGTCTGCAAAGTTTGGAACCCTCGTATTGTCTTGTCACTCTCTCACAGCGCCACTGCTGCACGACTTCAGCGTGTTTGTGTATCAGAGAGGTACGTTAATGCCCAAACCACAACTATGTCTTTGAACTCCTTTTAAGGGGTAGATGGAGAGGAAACAAGGGGGAGGAAAATGAAAAAGGAGGGAGAGAAGGATGGATGGATAAAGCAGATGAGGAAAGGTTGATTCACGCAGCTGGCTCCCAGCTGTAGCAAAGAGGCAGCTCACAGGAGTGCTCCATCTATAAACAAGGAGCCCAACCCCCATGGTCAGGATGAAAAACCAACAACGGTTTGTCCTTGCACCGGTACATGCAGTATCGTACTCCTCTCACTCTTTCCAGGCACCTCAGACTGTCGTTTAGTTGTCTTATGCTCATTTACTTCCAGGTATTCTTTTGCATTTTACTGTCCTTTTTTTTTGCTCTGTCCACCAGTGTTAATTTTGACAGAAAATTTTGATTTAGTTTTAGTTTTAATCAAAATCAAGTCAAAATGACTTTTGGAGTTATAGAATACTTTTAGTCAACTACATATTTTAGAAGATTTTAGTCGACTAAATCAGTTAAATATATAGTTGACTAAAACATAAATCAGAGTTCATACATTTTTTTAAAAGATTTAGTTACCATTTATAAAACTGTTATGGGATGCGATTATTATTTGTAAAAAAACACAGACTAATTGGATGTGATCAACTCGTAAAACCACATGGCCGTGTTATGTCCGTATTGGATCACTTACTGCCTTGCCCCGCCTCCCACGCAACAAAAGTAGTTTTAATTGGATACCTTCCAAAAAAGAACTGTGACTTTGATTGGATTTCGTCCCATGTCAACATTATAGTTTAGTTTAAAAAATATCAGATCTTGAAATAGTCTTTGTTCACATGTACTTTTTTTTTTTTATTATTAGTCAGTCTCGTTATTGTCACCTAAAAACAATTTAGTCAGCAAAAACTATGACGAAAAATTTTTAGTCGACAAAATGATGTGCTATATAATTCTCCATTGACTCGTCTCCAAAACAGTAAGGAAAACTTTGCAGCTAAAACAAGGACCAACAGCTTGGAATATAAACCAGATAATAATCTGTTTGGTTTACAAAAAGACCGCAATGAATTTAAGTAAAATAATAATCTCAACAGTCCTGGGTGGGCAGGGAATATTTATAGAAGACATGTTGCTACTTAAATTATTTCTCTGTGTAACACAGCTGGAGCAAGGGAAACATTTTAGGAGGTAAAGGCAGACCGAGGTGTTTCAGGGGATGGAGGTGTGGAGTGGAGGTGTGACAAGACGGCTACCAAAAACCTCTGGTTGGTAAAAATATAGAAAGACAAATGGAGAGAAACAACAAGAAAATGACTCAACACAAGTGTGTGGTTGTGTTTATGTGAGCTTGCGCGTGTGTGTGTGAGAGGAACCAAGGAGATGTACGACACAAATGCAGCATTAATGGTATGCTCAACCTGTGCACGTGTGGACCTGCATCGACCTGTCAATCATCGCTGACATTCAGTATAATAAGCATTGTAGATTTTTGTTCTCTAGTATCTAATAAAACAAAGGAAACAAAGGAAACCGGCACTACAAAATAGCATCAATGCAATTCCGGTGGGTACCTCACTGTAGTTTTATTGGCTCTAGGTAAATTCCACATATCCATTTTTAAGTAATCAGAATTTAAAAGCAACAAATGTCCCATGTATAGTCGACGATTTATTCCGATTAACCAAATGCTAGTGTTACCACAGGAGAAAAATGGCCTTCATGTTGTTTAAAAATATTTCTACATGTGTAAGCGTCTATTGTCAAGACTATCTATAGGAAAAAAAAATGTTAATTATTGAAAGGACAGACATAACACACAATATTAGCATCACATTATACCAAAAGCATGCTCTTGTCCTTCTTTGTCCTGTCCTCCATAACCCCTTTACCCTGTTATTCCCCCCCTACCAATTCACACGGCCCTCTCTTCTTATATCTTCCACATAGTAAAGTCTAGTTTCCCCTTCTTTTGGGAAAGATCAAAGATCAAAATTGCATACTAACGTACTACACACTATACACTCAATGAGTATATACAGTCTACTACATACTATAAGTATGCCTATGATGACCTTTCCCATTGAAGTATTCTTCCAAGTATCCCAAGATGCATTTCGAACCTATGACAAAAAGCTGAAGCACACTGAGGCAAAATATCTGAGTTGATTCGCCACCTTTTATAGTTCTGAAAACATTTTAAGCGAGAAAGTTAACAAGTAGAATATCAACATGCGGTCATTTGATCCTTGAAACTCATGGAAACACATTTCATGCCGACCATTCGGACATTATTGGAGACCCGCCATTGTGAAACTGACAAAACCTCCGGTTAACTTCAAAACAAGATCCCTATTTACAAAATAGTAAAAAAAAAACTGATAGAAGACAAGAAGAGATGCTTTTGTTTTGAAATGGGGATATTCAATTTTTAGCTTGAAGCTGGTCCCAGGACCATTTTACGTTCTGCTCGCAATGCATCATGGGGCGTCTGAGTATGACTAGTATGCCCACCGTGCATACTTCTAAAATTCCTTGACATAGTTTACATCTGGGTATTTCTTGAGTACTAAATCTTTCCATACTATCTAAATGGAATGCACTACATACTCATTTTGACGTCAGACTTAGTATGAGTAGTTAGTATGCCAACACAGCCCTGGTTTTGCAAGAATAAAACATGCATAATTGTTGCGAAGGGATTGTGTTGGTGTTAACCTATGATGGTTTTAACCTATGACAAGATGTGCAGTCATGGAAAAAAAAGAAGAATTGTAGAGGCTGTTGAGTTATCTTACTTATTCACTGTTTATAGTTCAACCATCTGCTAAAACTGACTCATTAATTTATAGCCATCTTGTTTTTGGCCACCTCTTCATACCATCTTCCCAGGGAAGTGATTTGATAATGTTTCCCACGTCGAAGTATAAAAGAAGGTGTTTAGCCATGAAGTTCAATAACATGGTACAGTAGAAGCCCTGTCTGTCAAATGGTCCACTGTGTCCTAACTCTCTTGTGTGAAAACTTATAATCTGCAACATATCACACAGCAAACAGAATCTACTGACTCATGCAGATTGATGTAAATGGTTTGTGTTTACATCTATTTTCACGGTGAGCAGCTTACAGTTGAACTTCGATTGTTCATTGAAAATGTGCATTTCTGTGTGGTCCTAGTCAGAGCTGCAGCTGACTTCATAACTAACACATCACAGACGTGTAGTTCAATGCCCAGATGTTGGTGGAAGAAAAGCATCCAGGGCCTTTATTAGCTTTTAATTGGCTGAGACCCCTAAGTTGATGTTTGAAGATCAGCATGTGATTCAGAGAAAGAAAACACTCAGGCAAAAAGCCAACATACACACAAACCTGCGCACACACACGTCACACGCCTACTCACGCACTAACAGACACACACACTTCTCCGTCTAAAATGAAATATATGACAGCGCAAGAGTCTTCGAGTCTATCAAGAAGAAAAGAGTCATGGTTATCTGCATGATTCTGCCAATAAACTAAGACAACACATTGACTAACATTCTCAAATAACCCTGGACAGACCGACACCAAGAAGAAGCCACAACATAAACAAGTGGACGATCAAAGCAAAAACATGCAAGTTTAAAACCCAGCACACTACAAAGACTGAGAACAATAGAACAACTGAATTGGCAAAAACATTGTAATTGAATACAGGATTTATTTCATTCATTCATTTGTTGTTGGAAATGTAACCTTTAATCAAACTGTAGAAACCCAGATCCAGGAACTTGGACTAATTTGAAGGGTTGAGTATTTTTTTTTTGCTTGTGAATTTTGTCACAACCACTGAGTTCTGCCCCAGTGAGGAATTAAAGTCTTCTGCTTCGTGTTTTAATGGAAATAGTAATTATGAATTGAGGTTTACATGGAAAACACATGTATTCACCTTTATTCAATTCTGCTTTAGGTTTGGGGGTTGGGAAGGCTTCTGATTGGACAGGGGGTGACTATGACATATTCGGGAAAAACACACAACAAACCCTTTGTTTTCAGCTACAACATAGAAGACCACAATAATAAGTACTATTTTCACTTTTATTTTGATTGTAGTTTTAAAGCAGGAGCTTCACAAAATCATACTTTGGCCAATCAAAGCCAGCGGTTAGTGCAACGTCTACTGTACCTCCACTCTACAGGAAGTAGAAGGAGAACTTTCGGACGGCCCTTGTATCATTAGTGAAGCTCTTGATGAAGCCTTTTTTGTTTACCGATGTCTGTATGTATGTAATATGATAGTGACTGCTTCCGTCCATCCACTCTTTTCATTAAATCCATATCTTCTAAAGCTCTGATGAAATAGTTTCAAGAAGAGTCCAACACTTGCTTTGGGCGGCCATCTTGGATTAAGTTGTGACCAGCGCATCATTGCGACAGGACAAGCATACACAGAACGACTGGAATTAATTTAAAGCAGAATTAAAGATATACAAGAATGAGGAATTATTCTATTCAGAATTAAAATCAGAATAAACTAGCCACTTAATTCAGATTTAAGATTAATTCGGAATGGCCATTTTCATTCGGAATTAGGTGTTTACAAGGTCAGCTTAAAGAGGATTTAAATTTTATTCTGAATTAAAGGGGAATTAAGGCTCTCATATAAACGTGGCGAGTGTAGCAGTCAAGCAAAACAGTCGCTGGCAACATTCCTACTATAAACCTGGATGCAGTAATTCAGTCAAAAGAGGAAGTAGGAGATTAAAGCACAGATCTCTCCTGAGACAGTTTCCACACAAAATGAATCCACAACAGGTTGGAAAGTTTGAGAAAGATTAGACGTTAAAAGCACCACGCAAAGACTGTCATAAATTGAATGCAAGATTACTGGAAAACACGTGACGTGAGGCTGTAAAACTTTCAACATTTTTAGTTCTCATCATTGGTATCGCATGGGAACTAAGTTAAAAATGCTTCTTGAAACCAAATTTTAGAATAATTAAACCTAACACCATTGTTGTACTGAGTTAAGTATTGTGTAGGAACTGTAAAGCCATCCATTGCTTTTTTTCAGAAACATGTCAAGAACCCATACCGAAAAGTATTTGGATTACAATTACTAATCCATGACTAATGTGTGTTCTATTTATTGTAAACTGTCCATTGATGATGGAAACAATCCACTGACCAAATGCAATTAGTTGACATTGTTCAGAAGATGGACGGAGAAAAGACATTTTGTACTCCGGTGCATATGTTGTGGTTTATATTGTAAAAAGGGGAGGATAGAGAAACATTGCCGTCACAGAAGCATTCTGTCATTTGTGTAAACACTGATCCTATCTCATGCATGAGGAAGGCTCCCTTTCACTGCATCTCAGTCCTAAATTCCAGCTCGGATCTCCATGCGGTGCTCAGTGATGCGCAGGAAGGGCCATGCACGCATGCACCTAAAGCCCCCGCACACAAACACACGCCAACACATGCGTTCGTGCTGTATACACAAAGGACAAATATTTACATGTGAAGAGACACTATATGTATCAATAAAGGACATATATACACTAATGTGAAGGAATCTACAAGTACACACACACATATACACAGAGAGACTGAATAACCAGGATGAAAAAGGTTGTCTTCCCTTGTGACCCCAGTGCCCGATGGGACACACACAAAAGGGCACAGTTTACGTCAGCAGCCATTGAATGGGTCACTAAAGGCACAGATTAGACTCAAATTCAAGGGAGTCTGAGTCAGTTACAATTGAAAGCAGAACATGCAGTGCACGAGAAAACATACGTTTAGTGACTCAAAATTAATAACACCCTATTATCCTTTTGTATATTTAAGGTAAAATGAACATTTTTCTTTAAAAGATAATTTAAAGGAGAGTGAATTTTTGCTTTCTCACATTCTAACTTCTTTTTAAAAATATAACCAGACGTTTTGTGTTTTGCAATAAACTCCCCTCAGGTGATTGACAGTGTAATGTCAGTGCTAGAAACTAAACCTTAAACCCGTTTCCTGACTTTCCGTAAAAACGTAGGTGGGGGGAAAAAAAGAGAGACTTGAATACTTGATCTGTAAAATCTGGCAGAGTCTCTTGCGTGCTTTGATCAAGGGGGGACCAAACGAGAAAAAAAAAACAGAAGAAAGCCAACAGAATGAAGACAGAGGGAGAAAGAGAGCGAGCAGTGCTGAGCGGGACTATGCTTGAACAATCCTTTTGACGGACAAATGAAGGGCTAGAGGTGCATTGTTAGAATCCCAATGACTCAAACCTTAAACCAAAGCTGGGTCACTAGGAAATTCACCAGCAATGCCCAAAAATGTCATAAAATCTGGTTTGTGGAATTGCAAAATTAACTAATGACCTTCTTTTATCTGTAAAAGTTATTTTGTTAGTATTAATAAAAGTATGATGCTACTTGCTATGAAGTGTGAAATATGTGTGACTGCATGATTAGTCTTGAAAAGGTAGAAGTTAATAATATTTTCTAAACTATTTGTCTCTTAATTGTTTCCAAACAGAAAATTCAGTCTATTAATTTGCACCTTACCTAATCAATTACACCTTTATATTAAATGTATTTTGTAATGATATAATCAGTCTGCGAATGTCCTTGAGTACGTTGTGAAAAATCAGTACCATGTGTCGGCATGATAGAAAATTAGAGGTAGGCTATACTGTACAGATGCAGATATCTCAATATCTATATATAACATATGCAAACATAACGGTTACTAACAAATCAACTGAATAACACAAAATATGTAGAGGCTCAGATTTTCTATGATTGCGGAAATCAGACGGAAAAAACAGAATTCACTTCCTGGAACAGATATTGGTATTAATAATATTGTTATTAACTGGACGAACGCAAACAACGTCTGGGAATGAAATCCGCAGGGAACAAGGCCGACATGAACAACGATAGAGAGGAGGAGAATAAAAAAAGACAACACTGACTACAGATGAGAATAAATCCTACACAAAAAAGGACAAAAAAAAAAAATAATTAAATTGTGTTTAGAACAACCTAAGAATGTTTGACCAGAGAGACAAGCTTTGATGTAAATTTTCTGTGTTCAAAACAGGGGACGGGACTTAGATAAGTAAACTGCTTCTCTCGTCTCCTTTTTCGGCATGGACAAAAAAAAAAAAAGTGAATGTAACCAATGTCGGAAATAAACTGAATAAATAAAAAAAAAATAAATGATGTATTCTTATTTGTTTTTATATTGCTATATGACAGGGAATATACTCTTATCCGAATGTTTTGGGATAATATCAACATTGCATTTACATGCACTCCTTAACCATAAATGGATGGGCAATGAGATGGAAATGTTAATTATTGTGCAAAATATGATGTAATATGACATAATATGGAAAAGGGTAAACTCAGAAATGGAAATCGGACATTTGAAATGGAATAATGGGGCCTCTCATCATGTCATTGTTATTGCACCTGTTGGTAGGTCATATATACTCAATGTGACAGTAATCAAAAAGTCTTTGTGCAGTGTTAAGGTAGAACATAAAAATCAATTTAAAAAAGTTACCTACTACAGCTTATTTCAGCATCTTTAAATGCACATTTCTTTTTTTATATTTCATTATTGATTAATAGGTCCTCTTTAAGGGCAGCTACACAATGACATGACAGGCTAGCAAAAAAAATTACTTAATTGAATCCAAACTAGCATTTTACCTTCTTTTTTTTATATCTTTTTTTTTTTTTTACAAAGTTTTTATTTATACAAAATCTAAAACAATTAGTTGACATATGAATGCTTAAGGTCGCTGTTTACTCATAATGTTGCTAAGCTAAGCTAAGCTAAGCTAAGCTAACAACAGCTAGCAAACTAATGGTATGGTAAATGGTAAATGGACTTTATATAGCGCTTTATCCCTACACTGAAGTATCGTATATAGTTATCGTGGATAAGTAACAAAACACCAATACCGCAATGACTAAAGCTAAATTCTCTCTCTGACACTTTCTCAGTTCAGGTGATTTTCTTTTTTCCAAGAGAGCATTATTAGGGCCCTAGAAAATCCATGCATTTTCTTCCAAATTTCATTTTATTTATTCCCGAATTCTGTATTCTCTCACATTAATTGTTTAAAATTCTGTTTTTTTTAGAAATATTAATCAATTTTTTCAGAAAATATAATTTTTTAACTCCAGTGAGGAAACAAAATAAATACTAATAAATAAAAAACCCATAATTAGAAGTCAGTGATGATTTGCGGAGTTTTTTGGCAGTTTAGACAGTGTTTGGGGTGGTTTAGGCGGGGTTTGATGCAGCCAGGATGGGGGGGGGGGCATTTCCCAATAAAATGAACGTTCCTTGCCTCACGGTGACGGCGTTTCATGCCGATTCTGTACATTTCCACGTTCAACACTGGATTCCGTTTTCATTGGTCGATTCCGTGGTTCCGTCTGCGATTCCGTTAACCTGGGTTTTATAAGGCCCTACATTATGCTTATACCTTGACTGATGTAACAGCTCACAATGACAGCACCACATAAGCAGCAATACAAGTGTTAGAATATGAGCCTTTGTCTAAATATTGACTTAATACAAATAAATAATAAAAAATGAGAAGAAAAAACATTGAAAGAAAACACACTGCACTATTTTACCAGTTTTTACCAAAGAAAGATTCCTCCGTTAAATGACTTTGTAAACTCTTGGAAGATTGAAGATTAAGGTTTTTACTGCGTACAGCTCTGGACATTTTTGTTTTAAGCCCTATAAATAATGGAAATACAGTTTGCATCTTTTATGCGGTGAGATATTTCTAAAGGCTTTCCAACATAAATTTCCTGCAGTAATGATCTGAACTCTCTATAAGAGTTTAATTGGCAAAAACCAGGTCAACAAAGTGGAAAACGAAAAACCCACCTGTGCAAAGAACAATTAAAAGGACCCACTGCTTGGGTCACCAGACGTTTTTTATTCATTAGATACTACAAAGCTTGACAAAGAGTAGGCTTCTAGCCCTTCATCTGCCTCTTCATTTCCTCACTCCCTCTCTCCGACGCTCTTCATGGTGAACTGAGAGGGGAATCATTCAGTCGTTGAAAAGGTTAAAGTCTAGCAGTATGCTCGAGTTCTTATGTCTGCCGGGGGCACCTGAAGAGGGGCAAACATTTACCGCCAAAGAAAAGAGGGGGAGAAAAAAAAATCAACAGTGTGCCTGAGAGCTGCAGGGCCCGCGCTGAGTGCTGGTGTAGGGCTCTTGGAGAGTTTGTCTTGTAATTGAGTCAATTGTTGACCCCCTGTTTGGACTGCCTCAGCAAATCTAAGAAGAACAGAGCTGCACAATAATTAATGTCTCCCCTCTTTATCTTCATCTATCCATCTTCTACTCCTCACTTGGTCATCCTTTTTTTTCCCCTCCTGTCTCAGAGCATAATTGTGTCTTTAGTAAAAGGCAGTGGTTTAAAGAGGGGCTGGGGGCTGTTCGGGGATCTGCTGAGGCTTACAATCTTCTTTTCAACACAAATCTTTCTTTCCCTGAACTCTCACTCTCACTCACTCCTTTCTGCAGCATTCTCTTCCTTTTTCATTCCTTCTTTTGTTTGCACCGTGAGATGAATTTTAATCACTCCCCTCTCCACTGACAATCTAAATCCCTCCTCTCGGATTTTTCCCTCTTACCCTGGCCCGGCTACTTTTTTCCCAGTTTCCAACTTGTACATCCAGCACTAGCAGCACGTTCTCCTCATACCATCCTTCCAATCTCCACCTTTAAAAGTAAAAACAAGGATGCTGACTAGAAAAATCAAGCACCCTGTCAATTTGAAAAGGATCCTTTATTGGAGAACACTTTGTTTGCACAAGAGCTCCAGTGTTGAGCTTCTATTGTGTTGGTTTATCCCCTAAAAAAAAGTGCCAGGAAGAGACACTGTTGTTATTCACATTTCACACTTTTACTAATTAGCAACTGATTTCAACAAGTGGAGTGCATTGGAAAAACTTTTAGAGAGTAAAATAAAAAGCATGTCACTACATAAAAAAGGCTGATGATTAGTGACATAACGCTCTGCAGTCAACATGTGATCATCTTTTTCACAACCATTTCCTACTTTCTTTCAGAACACGTGTGCGTGTGTGTGTGTATTAAAGATATTTACAGCCTTTTACTGTGATGAGATGATGTTTAATAACTAATACGAGTATTAATTGACAAGATTAATAGATTATGTAAATCTATGAACCAGTAACACTTCTTTTGTCAGCCTAATCTTGGTTTTTGGTTTTCCATTTTTACTACTAAATACACAAACTCATGTAAAATATATTCTTTTTAATCCCTAATAAAAGCCTTGAGCTGTCAGTTAACTTAACCTAACTTAACCTTATCTAAATCCTAATCAAAATGATGTCAATTATTGATACCAAAATGGTTGAAAACCGATAATTTTCTAATTAAATCACATTTTAACTACTTTATTTGCTAAATATTTTTCAACAGGTAAGATTGTAGTATTGTAAAAACATTTCTAAACTTGTTTATTATTGCCAACTGTTAAAGATGAAGATATTTAAGGTTTTGATGCACATGCGGATCGCACCAAGCAGCCTCTGCTTCCCTCTCTCTCGTGCTCGGCTCTCTTCGTGTTGTGTTTGTTAGGAAATCCTGAGCAAACTGCGGCTGTTTGTTCGTTCTTTGTCGAGGACGGGTTTATATAGACTACTACTATTGACAATCGTGTGACTCCCGTTTGGCCTCACACAGGCTGGATAACGTTGTGCAAACAGGTGTAAGTACACACACATTAACAACACATCCGAAACATGCTCACAACCTGTCTCACATTCACCCGGGGAAGATCACACGACACACAGAGGGAAGACGGAAAATTAACCAGAGAAATCTACTCACTTTCAGTGGAAACACAGTCTGTTAATCACTTTTCTGTTCATTTGAGGGGAAATATCAGGCCAAAAACAAGTAGCAAGAATTGCCAGACAGTAACCAGTAGCAAAATAAAATATTATTATCATGTATATGAAGAATTTTAAAGACAATCAAAGGAGCAAAAAAATACATTGGAGTATTATCATTTCTACGTCATAAATTTGCCAATTGCATAATTTCACAACTTTTGCTATTTCAATTACTATATAAAAAACATAGCATGCAAATATGAGAATGTTATTGGCATCAGAAGAACAACTTTTTGTTCTCTAATGCCACAACAGCATTAATGAGTGAAAAAGATGATTTAGTGGCACAAGCTTTGGGCAGCGGATAACTTCTATGAAAATATGCTTGAGCTTTAATTAAATGTGCTATAATATAACCTTAAAATGTATTCAGTTTATTCTGAATTCATCCCAACCCCAAATCCTAGCTTGAGTTTTTTTTTTAATTTATCAAATGACAACCATAAATAATTGTAATCAATTATTTGTTGTGAAATATGTGTATTTATTTTATATTTATACACGAGATTGTGTCCTGTCAGCATTTAAACAATCCATTTTATTTTGTTAAGTCTTTTTCAGTATTAAAACAAACAAAACACGCATTTATATCAGTGTTGGGCCATGATAACATCTATATCTTTAATATAATTTGTTTTATGTAACTATTTCAAAGTGATTTTATACATTGCAGCATTTTGTCCTCTTCCTTTAAGCCAATGAGTGTCTGTCCTCCGGGATTTCTAAATCACACACATCTAGTAGCAGCTGGCACTATCGTGAAACATGAATACAGTAACTGGTCATCGTTGCCGAATACAGTTCAGTAAGAAAATTGTGATGACGCTCCAGATTCTCAGGCTGTGACTCAAAGGAAAAAAGTAAGCTTAAAAAAAAAAGAGGTAAAGAGACACTGAACACAAGTAAGACAGCGCTAAAATAAAGTGTGAAAGAGAGAGGCTGACAGAAACACAGAGAAGAGCCTGCGCGTCAATGGACGAGATCATAGATGCCAGTAAGGGGCTCAGCCTTTGGCACAATGGACCCCCGACTGAGCCAAGACCCTTAATACCCATACTCCCATTTCACACATCTTTTCAAAGCACCCATACAACCCACTAACACAGCCATCCTCCCCTCCTCCCTCTCCAGGCTGTGGCCATGCTCTGAGATTGCAGCTAGGTGACAATAGCAAAGGACTCCCATCATGGCGCTCTTAGAACCCATCAAGACACCTTGTCTTTGTGTATTGTAGGACAATAGCTACATTTCAGGAACAAGAGGAAAACTTCCTATGTCCTGGCTGGGAGCTGTGAAGAACTACAGGGACATCAAGTGTAAATGGTTCATTATCATCTGGTTAAGGTGGAGTGTGGAGCTGATAATGAGCCTCTGTCCCCAAATCACACTCATGATTAAGAGGTGGCCAACAGTGGCCAACCATGACTCGTTTGTATAAAAAATACTACATCTACAGTTTATACTTTCGTAACCCTCCTTTAACTCAAAATGTACAATTCACTACAGTCAAAGACATTTACAGTCCTTCAGTGCAATGAGGCAGACACACAAATATTTCTCTTATGTAAAAAGAAAACATGGTGGTAAAAAGCTGATGGGTGGGAGGCTGGAGGGAAAAGTATACTTCAACATCCTGGGCAGCTCTGAGGGAATCCTGGCTCAGACCCAAAGACTGGAAAGTCTGAAGAAGGCCTGGCTTTGTGGAGTGATGTGGGTACTGAGCACAGGGGTGTTGAGCCACCAAGAAATGATTGAAAACAGGTAAATACATGTTTGCAAAGAGGAAGATTTTAAAGTCCAGGTTTTAAACTATGCTCCACGAAATAATGTGAACTCCTCTGTGTACAAAAACACAATTTTTATTTTTAAAATATGCATTCCTAGTAATTAAAAAAAAAAAAAAATTCTATCCCTACTTTGGAGCTAATTGTATCAGCATATTCGGGGTCATATCCGGCTGACAAACAAGTCTTTAGTCATGTACTATAGATTAGCTCAACTAGCCTCTCATCTCAACTACTGGCCTCCACTCCAGGAGACCCCTCCTCCATTTACAAGGCCCTTCAGTAAGTCGGCTGGTTGCTAGACAATGTGCTTGGTTATGTGGGTTATGTAAAGGCCCTCCTGCACACAAAAGCCAATGCGGGTGTCTGTTATAGGCAGCTCTTCAGAGCTTCAGGTCAGTTAGCAGAAGAGCTCTGGCACTAACACTTCAAGTCAAAATCGTTTGCTCTTCGGTTTGTTGACTGAGGAGAGGAGATTGTTTCTCTACTTGTTGTTAATGTTGTGTTTTGGCACGCAAACTGCACTCATCTGAGGTTAAAACCATCTGCATGTTGACCTGTGCTTGTGTCAGGAGCTACCATTCAGCTTCTTAAACCAGATTTGACTAAATATTACTCATTATTAAAGTCTTCAAGCTTTTCATTCTAATTCTAAATGCAAAATAAATCATATGCATTTGCACTGGAAAAGATTTAAAGTATCTGGTATTTAAAGGAAAAAGGCAGTCACCCTTGAATCCCTCCAAATACTCCCATACGCATGTTTACTCATTCATTGTCATTTTGTTGATTTAGGTCTCTCAAAATAAATATTACAAAATACAGGTCTGCTGCAAAAAAACATTGAGTCTATATATGGACTGTAGGTTTGAGCCTTAAATGCT
Source organism: Gouania willdenowi (assembly GCF_900634775.1). NCBI lineage: Eukaryota > Metazoa > Chordata > Actinopteri > Blenniiformes > Gobiesocidae > Gouania > Gouania willdenowi. The sequence continues at coordinate 12,467,046 of NC_041048.1, read as the reverse complement.
AAAGCTATAATATAATATAGGACTTAAACATTCTAATGTATCAAAAAAGTATAAAATAAACAAACCTGTCATTAGGGGTTTTCTTGCTTCATTGCCTGTCTGAGGAAAAACCAGAAACTCTCTGTTCACAAAGAGTATGTGTAATGTTGAAATACACAGTACGGACACTGAAGGCAGCAACACAGTGGTGAGCCACCAGCCCATTCTCACAGAGTTTGTGAAACTGCAACAAAAATGTGTGGTAACACAATTTTTTCATATTTTTCGTGCTGCAGGGAACTGGATGAATTTGTGCACAGCAGCTAAGAACAAGTTGCAAACTGTTGTATGTTATGGGATTTATTACCTTAACCCTAACCTGGGCTGTATTATAAAGGGGGATAATGTCCTGTTGCCTGTGCCTCTAGTGTAATGTTCCCTAACCCAAACACATAATGGAATGTCCCAATAAGATATAATTGTACAAATTAACTCAATCAATCGAAACACATGAGTTTGAAAGTCGTGTGCCGCAGTGTATGGAAATCGTGTTGATATGCACGAAAATAGAAATGCAACACACCTTAGACACAAGCTTTTTCTTCTGATGGTCATAAATTAAGGCGGTAAATCACAGCTCAATGCGTCTAAATGTTCATAGATGTCTAAGCACATGGACTTCTGCTCACAGAAAAACACACACATCCAACTGATGTTAACGCACCACAGAGTGTCATTTAACGGGCTACCAGTGAGTGATCAGGCATGATGTGTGAAAAAAGTGCTGATTAGTTTAGTTAGAGAAAGAACAGAATTGGTTTCTTTAGTAAATAAACAGATAGTATGCAATATAACTGGGTACTGTGAATAATGTGGCACCTTCTTTCTGAACTTGTGCTGAATAATGAAAAACATTGGTCATAAGACTCAGTGAAGGTGCTTTAATAAATTATATAGCCCTGGTATTGGGCTGAATAGCAGAGAAAAGCTGATAATTTTAACACTTGGATTTATCTTGGTTTGTATTCACAATGCACTTTTTGAATCATGCCAAAACTGAAAGGAAAACCATGGCAGTTACACAGCTACTTGTTTTTAATGTGCGATAATGGAACGTTCACACCAAACACATTTTGGGAGTCAAAATCATGCCTCACGCCCCTAGTTGGACACTTGTGCTCAGTAAATCAGACGCTTGTCGTCAGCGTCGAAGATGTAGGGAAGCAAGTTGGGAAGAGAGCACGTTTAGGGGAGGGGCTTCTCTGTTGCCTATGGTGTTCATACAATGGATGATATTGTGGCGATCAGTTATGTTCATAATTCACCCAGTGACTGTGAAGTGGTGGGGAACACTGTGTTGAGAAGGCTGTGTTTCCAGTCGGATGTATTTTGGTGTGACTCAGTGTGTGCACTGTGATGTTAGAGGGCAATAGAGAAGTGTGGTTGAATGGAGAATAAAGTTTGGAGTTCCTTGCTGAAAATGCCGCCTCCGACTCCTGTTCATCGGCTCTACATTATTGAGAGAGAGGCTTGGCTTTCTGGATTCACCAGAGCTGCGCCCGGATGAGAGTTGCTCTGAGCGCTACTTCCATCTATCTCGTGCCCAGTTTCACAACCTGCTGACCCACATCGGTGCTCGCATCTCCTACCAGGACACCAACTACAGGCGCTCTATTCCAGCAGAAGATCGTCTGTCCATCTGTCCCCGGTTAGTGTTTTTTTTCTTTCATTATCCTGATCGGTCGACGTGATATGCCCCAAAAGTTTGGACGAACGTCAAAAGCTTGAAATTTTGAAACGCACAGCGTCTGCCGCACGTAAAGCTTCAAAACGCGCCGCACAGAAGGCGCGGAACTTTTCAACGCTCCTCGAAGCACGTCCACCATATATTGTCTATGTAAACCCGACGCTGTTGACGCTTTGGACGCGTTTGGTGTGAACGAGCCATTACTCAAATCATACAGTGTGGATATGATTTTCAGCAGTAAAAAGGACTACAGTGAACAAGCAAAGTTAGTAAGTAACTTTTTACTTTACTTGTTTTTAACCGGAGTAGAATAGGCTTCATGATGCGTTCTAGAATTTGGTTTCATGATCACATTCAGCGCATGTGTCAAACTCTTAAGCCTGGGGGCCAAATCCAGTCCTTTAGAAAATACAATTCAGCCCGCAACTGAAAGTAATAATGTAATAAATTACCAACTAATTAGTTTGTATATATCTCGTACACAAATTCAATGAAATTTTTACAAAATCCAGCATTTTTTTTCAAAGTATTCAACCAAATTTCACCAAATTGAATAAATATTGGTCACAAAATCACAAACATGTCAGTAAAGATCCTACAGGGACAGAAATCTGTCAATAATCGATTGGATCTTGTCGGTGCCTTACATACACACACTATATATTTACATGTGGAATGCAAACTAGGTCACATTAATGTTAAATTTACGATAGACTGAATTTCAAGTCATTAAAAATATACTAACTAAAGATAACATATGAGCTGAGCATAAAGTTACATAGAGCATGTCATTGTAAATTGTTGAGCATCCTGTTTATTGTTACCGTAGTTATTGTTACCTAAAAGACTGCAAGTGCTTACTCTTGTGTTGCTAAAAATGATGTACTTTTCAGCTAATAACCTAAATATACAAAGACAACGTGTATTTAGGCAACCTTGGATGAACCTGTCCTGCACTCCAAAAAACTTTCAATGAACGTTTTTGTTTTCTCACCCACCAAAGCCCTTAGAGACATATCACTGAACATAAGATGACCAGAGACGCACAGAAACAGACAGTACATGCACTTGCATGCATACGCTCTCTCTGACAATGCATTAACCCTCGCACAAACTCATTCTGACAAGCTAGAGCATGTGTGGGAGCTTACTGGTTGGAAACAGACATCTTTCTGCCCTCGAGGCGCGGCTCTATCCCACAGGAAGCTGGAGTGTGAGCTGGGACACACAAGATGAGGGAGAGTGGGACGAATACTGGGTGGAGCCACAAAAACTAAACTCACCATTAAGTAAAGCTTTGCTTTAGTCGTGAAAAGAAACTGTTAGTGTCACTTTCTATGAAATCCTAGTAACTGACATTTAAACTTTGTGAGTTTTCCTGACTCGCACTACATCCACACAAGTAAACAAACCTTTACTCTCTCAGCTTTTGTCACACAAATACATCAGTGTAAGAGCCAATGGAGGATCAATCCAGTGAGCAGGCTCCAGAGCAAGAAATTATGAACACCAGCTTCAACAATCCCAGCACATTCAGAAAATCAGGACGTAATAGCACCAGCGGACCTCTCACAAACTGTTGTTAGCTTATGTTTATTGAATGATCTCACATGGGATCACAGTGGTTGTTGAAAATAAAGCCAAAAAGCCTTCTTTGTGTGGTAAACCATCTTTTCTGAAATGACATACCAACACTGTTTTTCTCAAAGTTTAAAGAAATTTATCTCAAACTTGATCAAGAGTGAACCTAAAAATTAGAGATAGACCGATACATATTATCGGCTGATTTTTGCATTTTTTTTTAACGTGTATCGGCATCGGCTAATGTACTTCACCTTTGTTAATTTCAATTAATGTTCTTTTTTTTTTTTAAAAAAATGAGGCCCATGCCATTTGTTATCATCATTGTGTACATATTATGATGTAAATTTAGGGAGCAAAAGTAGTATCGGCTCCAAATATCGTCTCAAGAAAATCGGCAGTCCATATCGGTCATCGGCTAAGGCTCTAAAAAATCCATATCGGTCTATCCCTACGACAAATTTAACCAATCGCCAAAAGCTTTCTACGTATGAAGTTTCACCTTCTGTACAATCCACACAACAATAAACACACACTGCAAGCACATGCACTCATCACAATACGTCACAATCCTTCTGCACAGGATCCTGCAAGTGTTTACCTTTATAATAGTTTGTTTTCAACAGTGAAAGGAAAATCCTCTTCCTTCCCAAATAAAGTTTAAAGACAGTTTATATCTGTCCAGCTGTCAGGAAAGCAAGCCTTTAAAAAATGCTACAGGTTTCAGCTAATAAGTTCAACAGTCGAGCAATTGTCATGTTCAAAAAAATAAAATGGCCAGAAGAGAAACAAAACCCTCATCTATGGGCAAAAGAATTAACACTGAGGAAATGTAACTTGGATTAAAAACCATGGCTGGTTTTGTTTTTCTACTTGGAGTCACTGTATGTGAACACAGTTATGATGTGTTTGGGAAAAGACGTTGGAAAAATTGTGTTTTGTGGTTAATTGTGTGGTTTGGAAGTTTATTCAAGTCTGGCACATTGCTCAAGAAAAGGCTATAGAAAATAAACTTCACAGGTGTCATTTGAAAGGATCATTTAACAATACAAAAGTAAAGAACCGCTAAAACGACTGTAGTTAACAAAAACACAATTCATAGTTTTCATATCCATTTGACAATTAATCAAATGTATGTGCAAAAACTGTTTGTTGGAAGAAAACTATACATGTGCTATAAAATGTCAAGGGTGTGCTGTCTGAAGGAGAGGAACCAATCTCAGAGGCAGGAAGCAAGAGTGATATTCAAGAATAAAGTTAATTTAATGAAAACACCGAGCAGCAATGCAGTAAATAAAGGACGATAAGGCAACAGAAAAATACTGAACAAAATGACTGAAAAAAGAGAAGCATGTGGTGGGAACGGGAGAAGCATCAACAATAACATTCACACCTTAAATAGAGCAGTGAAGGTAATCAGGAGATGAGGAACACCTGAGTGGAAACAGCCAAAACCTGCTTTATCTCAAACATATATACTGTACAAGTCAGGGTGTAAAGACAGACAGGAATCCATTAACAACAGACAAAAAAAGAACTAAGAACAGAACACATTAAGAATTAAAGACTAACAAAACATGACAAACAAAAGCAAATAACATCACCTTTAAAAGTCTAGATTTTAATGTTTCATGATGTTTATTTACTGCACCGCTGTCAAGTGCTCAGTGATTATGATTGCAACTGCTCCAAGACCAAGGAAAACAATCAAAGTCGAATTTGTTTCCCTTTGACTGTGTGTACAAATAGGCCCAAACAAAGTGTGGTTAAAAAGCTCTAGGATTCACTTGTGTGAACACGCCCTTTAAGACAGCATAGCTAACCTTTGCACCACAGATCTGCCTTGATGAACGTAAACTAACCAAACTGTTTTTAACAGCATTATTATTTCCCAGCACCTACCACACCACACAAGTCGGCAATCTAGGGGCGAGCACGCCTCAATGTACATGTGGTGTGAAAAGAAAAGTGAGAGTGAATCTCTGTTGCCCCTTAGTGTATTCAGCCGAGTCTGCTCCCATAAGCCTGGCATTAATGCCCAGCATGGTACTGTGATCCCCCCACATCCCAAAGACCAAGAAACCAGGTCTCAAAGCCTCGTCCATTCATGGAGGCCCGCCCTGTCTCCCCTCAGCACAGCGTCTTCTTCCCTCCATTTACTATTCCTTCATCTTGGGAACCCACAAACTTCGGCGAGCAGGTGCATTCCTGTGTGAGCCTCCGTTCCACAGGCCAAGCCGACAATCTCCCACCACCCCCAGTAGAAAGACAGTGATGAGAACAGCAGTAGGTGCAAAGAAGTAGAGAAGGAGGAGGAGGAGGAGCGAACAACAGCTCTGGACCTGAAGAAACAACAGCTGCGAGAGCCACATTGTCATTCCAACATTTGTGTCATGCTGAGTGCAGCAGCAGGTCAGAACCGTAGGAACAACTTTAAACCTCAACTTCAGCTTAAAACTAGAGGTAAAAATAGCTTCATGGATGCTGATGGTTGTTGGAATTTTAATCGATTGATGAATTTGTTGCACTACGTTAATACGTGATGATTTCAGTTCTACTGTTTTACATTTTGGAAAGAATTAGTTCAAATTATTTAATTTTTAACTCCTTATGTAATTTCAAAAACGTGTATTTCTACATTTATAAACAAGTGCACAAAGCGCAAACCTCTGCCAAGCGCCCAAATATCGTCTAGAGTGATCTAATAATGAGAGATAGGGATTTTTCAATTTTTGAGACTATTCAAGAATTATTAGTAGTAATGGTATCATCCATAAGGTCTAACTTTTCGAATTTAGTCATTATCTATTAAGTACTTTTGACAATCCTGCAAAACAACATACAAACAATGAAACAAACAGCTATAAAAACATACATTTCTTGGTGGAGTTAAGTATTGACAAATATGGTATCAAAATGTTGTTGGTTTAAAGTTTTTTACTGGTTTCAGAAATTACTTTTTAAGAGCAAGTGTGGCTACAATTAATTCGTTTAAACATGTATTAAGTTCTAACTGTTAGTCTTTAAATGATAGTTTCCCACATCACCTTTGAGAAATGCTTCGTGTTTTATGATGAACTAACTCTGATATGAATGTATAGATTCCACACTGACAACAATTCTCTACCATGATGTTAAACACACACATTCCACCATCTAGTCGCACGGTGTAGGTAAAGCTGTCCCTCTAGGGCTCCTGCAGGCGTAGTGACCTGCATGATGGTTTGTGTGTGGCCAATAACAGCAGCTACTGGAGCAGCAGAAACAACACGGGTGCTGTCGAGTCTAAGCCTGAAAGACACTGTTAAACCGACAGCTGTGCTGCTTCGTCGCAACAATAATCCAGCTTTAATGACGGAAATGTAAGTTAACACAGCCTCGACACTCCAGCCAACAAGCAAAATATGTTGCTGTTAGCCCTGGTTGCTACAAGTAAATGTGTGTTTCATGTTTCACCACACTCACTATAATCACGTGTGTCTTTAGAGTGCTTCTTTACTGGCTCTCTTTGTCATTTATTGCCTACCAGGAAATGAAGGCCCTCCTCGTGTAATTAATGGGCACAATTATGTAATTGAGGAGTGGTCTGCAGTTTGCAGCAAACAGGACCAGATGTCCTCCTGGCCGACACTTTTGTTCATTCTGATCGCTTACAGTGAGGTCAGGGCTCAATGCAAGACCTCGGTCGCCCCCACGCAGGTAGCCAGACCCTCTTTTCTTTCTCTTGTAAATAAAGCTTTAATGGTTTACAAGCGTTCCAATAACCGTAATACCTTCACAGTGAATTAGCTCGCAAAGGAGCCAGACACAGCCTACAAGAGAAGGTTTTCCTTTGACTTTCAGATGCAATTGTTTGTGTTTAAGGCCAAACATAGCATCTATGTTTGGCCTTGACAACAACCCTCCTTTAGGGTTCAGAACCCTCATACTAGAGTATGTACTCACCATTTTAAAAGTTCACATTAAGTTCACATCAAGTATAAAGTTTCTTCTTGCAAAAAAAAAAAACACACTGGCTAAGCATTCTTGCATCCTGTTTGAACTGCAACCATGATCAAAACCTCGCCGTCGGCTCATGCTAATTTTACGAAACAAAACCCTGTCTGTGTGTCAGCCGTCAAACTGGTGAACCTTTACTTCAATTCCTTCACTTTTAAGTTCATTTACATGCTGCTGATGTCGTTTCCGTCGCTGGGTATTCAGTTTAATGCTGCAACTAAGGCGGATAAACTTCACGATTTTCAAAAGTTACACAAACCAAGCAGTAAGTGGGCCTTTCAGAAAAAAAAGTAGGACACAACAGGAGAGTGGAATCGGACTGAAAGGGATTGTTTTCCTAAAGATGTGCTGTTGGTCACTTTCTCTCATAATGTTTAAGCAGAGTTTCATGGTTAAATTATGCATCTAAACACAATGGTGGATTGCTGCGTGTTGTGTACAATGCTGTTTGTAGGCGAAATCTCTGCCTGGATTAATTTCTTATACTGAAGAAAACAAGCAGAACAGCCAGAACTTTGTCTTATCTGATCCCAGTTTTTTTTTTTTATGGGTAAAGCAAATATTTCTGAAAAGGAAAGGATTTTTTTCTTTTTAATAAAAGGAAGTGTAACATGAAACAATAATAATAAATCTTCTGTGGAATGAGTTGATTTGTAATCAATCTGTACGTATCATTGTTGCTTTGTCGCTCCAAGCCCTACATTCAACAAGCATGTCATTGAAGCTAATCAAAATGATGAAACACACTGAATGATCATTAGCTGACATCAGTGACTTCAGCTCATTCATTCAGGGCAGGGCTGAACAGTCAGAGAACCAGTCGGGACGACTGAGCAGTCAATGTGTTCCAGCAGGAAAAGCTTCAGAGCAAGGCGAGCAGTCTGGAGTCTGCAACTTTCCCTGCTCTAGCTCGTGCACCGCCCTCCCTGCAGCCCACCCAAGAAGCAGCCCATGGGCATAAATTTAAGAGGCTGACTCGCTGAGGATTTAAAACAATCTGCATCTCTCCCTCCTTCTCTAACTCCTCCACAGTGACTGTGAAATGTTTTACTCTTTCAGCCTTTACTCTGCTCTTTCCATCCAAAAACATTCCACCACTAATGAAAAATCAAAAATATATTACACTAAAGCAAAACCAAAATTACTGGTAATAATTTCTTGGACAAAGCAGACAGCGGAAGATTTGATTTACTGTTTCATGAAACATAAATGTAAATATGAATTGATCCAAAAGAAGAAAATATTTGAAGAATTTAGGCAATCACAAAAACAGGGATTCACTGATGCAATCCTCATGGGAGGCGGTGTTTAGCTTGAATAGACATGATTTATTTGCAGAGATTACCCTTCACTGGATGACTTACTGTTGGTTTTGAGGCAAATTAAACAACCAACACAAGCAACACAAAATTCAAACAAAGGCGCAGAAGAGTTTTGTCAAAGTTTGATCCGAGCTCGCTACAAAGTGGCCGTAGTGTTCGACGTGAGGCTGTTTGAAGGAAGTTACCGCTACCTTTGACCCACCACAGATTCATGTCAGTGTATCAGTGACTCTGCCTGCATTTGGATTGCAGTGGTTGTAAGTCATGCTTGCATGTGTGTCACAGAGCGGCGTCCATGAGTGTGGACCGACTTCCTGTTATGGCATCTGATCCAGTTAGCGTAGCATCAGCTCACCGCTGTCACTTTTAACAGCTGTTACTCACTTACGTGGAGAAACAGGAATAGAATAACACCATGAGAAGAAGGAAAATACAATTCTACACATAAAGACACACAACATTTTGGATTTAGAACTAAAAAGCTAGCAGCAAACGGCAACAAATTGTTTCAGTGGTCCAAACCTGAATTCCCATTGAAAGCCATTTTATGTTACTCAACTCAACTCAACTTTATTTATATCGTGCAAATTACAACAAAGTCATCTCAGCGTGCTTAGCAAAATATATGGTCCATAGAAAGAAAGAAAGAAAGAAAGAAAGAACCCAGCAAGATCAACATGAACAAGCATTTAGCCATAGTGGGAAGAAAAAACTCCCTC